>NC_054538.1:31119091-31421591 GCF_017654505.1 Polyodon spathula | reverse complement strand
GGAAATTTGTTTTTGTGCAGTAAATTGCAAATTAACATTTGGTTTCAACCAACGCTATTGAACACTATTGGACACTGTTGCATCGTCCATTGAGGAAAATGTGCATATTACTTGTGGTGGTGTTTTCAGCAGCCTTTTAGGTAGAGATCCCTACAGGGAAAGTGGCAAAATCAAGTAAATGCAGTAGCTTTCAGTTCTGTTCCTAGTCTTACTCCTTTCAGAAATTAGTATGTGTAAATTGGGATATTAATGTAATATCTGTATTGTCAGATACAATCTTGATTTAAATGGCCAAATTTATAATAATTGAAATAAATCAATTCAAAATCTGAAAAACGTTCAAAGTGGGTGGTCCTGTGTTGCACTTGATCATTCAGTCTTTTTTGTGCTGAGCAGGAAGTTCTGGTGAGTAGCTGGAAGAGCAGCATGTGCTACCCATCACCTGTGCACTGCTGTGTTAAATAAACAGTGGTGCTGTTTCAAAGCCTCACTTGATTAATCACCATCTCATTGCACATGAGTTTTACATTGTGTGTTCTTGCTGATAGCTGATGATGCTTCAGTGGGCTAGAAAGATTACATTGTTTTTTGGTTTTTTTGTCCAGTCCAGAGGCAATGCATTTTTAAAACAAGGTGTCTTTTAAACTGATTTTCAGTCAGTCCAGTCACAGTACTGTACAATACCAGACGCAGACTTTGGGCAGCATCCATCATGTTTGCTCACCTTCAGCCAATCACATTATTCACATTACATTAGTTGGTCATATTAACCTGTACTGTGTCATTGTCCAAGATTTGTGTGATTTTTGAAGACTTGCCAATAATATTTCTACCTGTTTTACATTGAACTGAACTGCGGGTATCTGTTTTTGTGCTGGACATATGTTAAAATCAATTTTTACGGGGGCCGTACTGGCCATTATTTTACTCAGTGTAAAACATGCAGTCTGAATTTTGGTGTTGATAAGAACAAAGTATCCCTTGACACCTTTTATGAGTGGTTTAGCCAGGTACAGTAACAACTCCCATCGGCAGGCTGTTTGTCACAAAACTTGATTTGCTGACCAGTTCTTATACAGCAAGGTAGAGCACCTGAAATGTCTTCAGCGGCTCACTTAATCATTGCAGGTCCTACAGAGTGACCTAGAGATGGAACAGGTGAAAGTAAACTCCTTGACTCACATGTTGGTTGTTGTGGATGAGAATAGTGGAGAGGGAGCCACTGCTGCACTGGAGGAGCAACTGCAGGTAAATTCATTTTTGTTCCAGGGATTTAATACTAATAGATTATAATCTGATTTCAGCAGGTTACTTTTTGTTTGCCACATTTTACTTTAGTTCTGTAGTATATCAAGTATGCTGAACATACTTTTAAATTTATAACTTTTATATTTCTTGTTGTAGGTACTGGGTGAGCGCTGGGCAGCAGTTTGCCGCTGGACAGAAGAGAGGTGGCACAGACTGCAAGACATCCACTTAGTGTGGCAGCAAATGATAGAGGATCAGGTAAATTACTCTCATTGATGGCAAAACAACTTTGATATAGTGGAGGTGTCTTTACTTCATATCCTAGATTTCTGCTCAAACTGTGATGATTCATAGTGCGAACATTCCTTACTCCTTTCCTTACCTGTATTGTGGTTCTCTAAATGCTGTAAAAGTAGTACTGTATTTTCAAAATGTACAAAAGCAATACAAATAAATTGTGATCTTTTTATTACTTTTTTTGTTCATGTTTGCCTAGCCTAGCTGAAATATCTGAATTTGTGTCGTCCGTGTAGCTGTCAAGAAAGCCAATATTGTTAATTTCAGTATGCGTAACAGAACAAAATAATAAATAAATAAATAAAAAAACGGTCTTATCAGCTATTTAAAAATTCTTTCACTTGGGGGGAGGGTGGGGGGGGCGACTTTGGGATTATTCCTCATTTCAGAGGTGTCCTAGGCACTACAGTCAACAAACAAGCATTAGTTTCATTTGCACATGTTATCTGCTTTGTTCTCTCTCAAACAAACAGGTGTATAGTCACTGAAGTTCGAATGACTACTATTGAGATATCCATAATATACAAATGGGGCAGTCTGGCTCTGAATGGTATAACGCTATATAGAGACCTCTAACAGGCCCTGTCACAAATTAGTTTTCACTCCCAAAGGGATTTACAGTAGAACAGGGTTTGGGAAAAATGCTCCTTCTCACAAAAAAGGTGTCTGTTGTTTTTATGGGCTCATTTGCGTGGGGGTCTCCCACAAACCACCATCATACCATGTCACTTTTGTTTCCAGTGCTTGTTCAAAGCATGGCTTGTAGAGAAAGAAGAAGCTTTAAGTAAAGTCCAGACCCACAACTTCAAAGATCCCAATGAAATTAATGTTAATGTTCGAAGATTGGCGGTAAGTGTTTATTTATTTATTTATTTATTTATTTTTGTCATTGGTCTATACCAGTTGTAAATGGTACAGATTCATACAGTACAACAGTAAAGTTTTAGATTAAGGATCGTCTTTCTCTGTAATTGGTAGATATAGTGCTTATACTGGATAGGAGGAGGACTGGAAATGATTATGCATATTTTCCTTTGTCATAAAACCCCGACAACGTTTAACTTTGGTTTATCAGGCTCGATGTTCATTTCTTTAAGTTTGTAAGCTAGATTTTGTATAATGGATGCCTTTTTTTTATCACCATTTCCTTTTTTTATGAAGACATTATTTTCCAGATGCTTTCTTTATTTAGACTACTTTGGTTTTAAAAAGTGCACATTTGGACTTCTAACAAGAAACCTGAAGCATTTGAGCTTGAAATCCAAACAGTTTTTACATTTTTTGAAATATTTAATAATGCTTAATTTAAGTAAACAATGTTAGATATTTTGCAACCATATATTCTTGACAGATTTTGAAGGAAGACATGGAGATGAAGCGCAGGACGCTGGACCAGCTCAATGATGCAGGACAGGATGTTGCACAGTTACTGAACAGCAAAAAGACTGCGGACGAAATTGATAGGGACATGGAGGAACTGACACAGAGATGGGACAATTTGGTTCAAAAGCTGGAAGACTGTTCCAGTCAAGTATGTAATTTACAACTGTAATATATATATATATATATATATATATATATATATATATATATATATATATATATATATATATATATATATATATATATATGTAACAGTGTAACTAACATTGTTCCATTGTAAAACTAGCAGCCTGGTGCAGTCTTGTCTTATTCATGCTCTGGCATATATTTTTTTTTTTTTTTATTTGTTTATTTTTTTACACCCTTTTTTCTTTAAGGTGACGGATTCGGTGACAGAGTCCGGGTTGTCTCAGATGCAGGAGAAGGTCACAATGAAAGAGAAAGTAACTGTAAAACAATCAAAGCAAGAGCTGCCACCTCCTCCACCGCCCAAGAAACGACAGATGCACGTCGATATGGAAGTCAAAAAACTGTAAGACATGTTTTTTTCCATTTATAAGAAACATCTTAGGAACAGAAAAGCGTGTTCTGTTTAACACCCTTCGTTCTGGTTTAGGTTATTTATTCTCTCAGTTATCTGGCCTTTTACAGTTGGGGGGAAAAAAAAAAAACAACCTAAAAACAAAACACTATAGAATCGCAGTATTTTATGTGTTACAGGGGTTTGTTAAATAGAAGTGCTATTAAAGTTTGGTTTTGTTTATTAAACAAACAAAAAAAACAACTTCTCTTTAACCAGGATTGAAATTGAATTTGCTGGAATTCTGAATTGGATTTTGAGAACAAAAGCTTCCATTCAAGCCTTGGAGTTCAAAGACTATAAGAAGATGGGAGACACATTTGGCATAAAAGAAAAGATTAAGGTAATTCATTTTATATATTACATTTGGATACAATTCACTAGATATCTAAAAATGACAACCTCTGTTTTAGAGCAGGTGCAGTGACTTTTTATTGTGCTGATTTAACAATTGACATCACAAAGATGCTGCAAAATGATTTTTCGATCTTGGACAAGTGTTGTGACTCTTGGTCTCCCAGTTTGTGGCCTGTCATTGACCGAGTGTGTCTGGTTATACAGTCTCGCCAGGTTTGAAATTGCTGGCTTTGAGCACCCAAAATGGCGAGCCACAGTACGCTGCCCTAGTCCAGTCTCCAGCATGCCGATTTGCACGAAGGTGCTGCTCTCTTGACAGATGTGGCATATTGTATTTTTTTCTGTGATTTTCTTTATTGCTTTTATTCAAGCTTGCAATTCAGCAGCTGAAATCACTCCATATCCAGTGTCCAATCAACTGTCTCGCTAATTAGGTGATTAAGTGCCTATGTTTCAAGTTATAGTCACTCAAGTGTGTCATGGTCAAGGATGAATGATAGAGTGATTAAAAATAAACCAGAAACATTTCATCTGTCCGTTTTATATACCTTATTTTTTTAAGCAATAAGTGTTATAATAGTGGTGTGTGTGTATATATATATATATATATATATATATATATATATATATATATATATATATATATATATATATATATATATATATATATATATATATATTAGTTAGTTAATTAATGTATACTTCACTATAAAAAAAAAAAAAAAAAAAAAAAAACCCTGGGACCTGGAGAAATGCTCGTTATATCAGGGTGTTCACAATAATAGGATTTGGCATTTTTCTATATCAGATTGATGACAAAACGGCAAAATTGAATTTAACATCAATATGAGTACTTTTCTGAAGATTCTTTCACATTGATCAACATTGTGACAAGGTACTCGTGTCAAGTGTGGGAAATCGCATTGCAAGACAGAGGAGTTGGAGTTTAAAGGGCAGCACAGGCGCACAGGATTTATTAAACACAAAACAAAGTAAATACATGAGTCATGTCACGCTACCAATGATGGTAACACACAGAGGACACATACAAGACAGGCACGTAGCAAGTCTCATTCGAGTGCCCGTCTGTAAACAATGATTTTATCAAACACAACTCCAAAAAGCACACAAAACAATCCTGTTTCCACATATAAATTACACCAACACTAATCTCACCACCCCCCCACTGGGGTATGTTTAAGAGAAAACCATAAAGAAATGAAAAAGGAAAGAGTGTACACTTAAATGCTGAATACAGTAATTACATGCCCTTTCTTTTGAAAAAACTATCCAGCGTTGATTGCTTCTCACGCCCGTTGCCTGGTTGCAGTTTGTGTGAAGTTGACGGACAGGCAAAGATTGCATTAGTCATGCATGATTCATCCTACAATAGGCCATCTTTGACCTATTTTATTATAAATTTTATTATAAATCTGGAGCACAGTTTATAAATTACATTTAGTTATTTAACATCTGAAAAAACATTTGATGTTGCTTTGTAGCATTTTTATAGTTAACTATTGTTTCCATCTTTTGCCTGCACCTCTAAAACTGACTTTAATCTCTTTGCAAGATATTTCATATTACAATTATTTAATGATGTACAGTATTTATGTATAGCTTTTTAAATCTATGGTCTTATATAGTCTGTAGATGCTGAACTGACAGACAAACAGGAGAAGATGGAGGAGGTGACCAGGTCTGGGCAAAACCTGTTGGAACAAATGGAAAAAGGTAGTATCTGCTTCTTGTGACATTTTCCACCTATAGGCCCTGTTTTGAAGCATAATAAAGTTAATATTAAGAGCAACATTAAATAATTGGTGTTTTTGTGCTCCTAAAATGGTTTTTACTGTAAACTACTAAAACATACTGAAATTGTGATTTATTAAATCTAAAGACATACAAAAAAAAGACAAAAAACCTAAAAAAAAGTTGATATAATGAACAAGAGAAAAACAGGATTTCATAATTTGATCATTTAAACTTTTGGGTGACTTGAATGAGGAAATATAGATGCAGTACAGGTTTAATTATTTAAATCTTTTGAAAGGCTACAAAAAATTGACTATCTGAACTACATATTTTATTTAAGCTGCTTTGTACTCTTTTTCGACAAGTGTAGTTGTTATAAAATGGGTTCAGTGGGGACATGACTTTATTCAATACTTTAATAAACTTACAAATACAGTAGGCTGAGTGAAAGCTGTAAATATCTCTGAAGAAGTATCTTGGAATTTCTAGGTTTTTAAACTGTTTTAATTCCAGTTTGCCAAATATGTTGTGGTACGATTCTGTATGATAACCACCTTGCACCATGGTGGTACTTTTGCCTCGATAAAAGAAAGACTTCATGCCACTAAATGACCTTGCCAATGAAAAGGCTTTTAAATGTATTTTATTTGCTGAGCTGGCAGTTTTTGACCACTTTTCTCCTCCACATTCAACCTCAATGTTCAAATAATAAAAAAAAGGCTAAATGCAAATGTTAAACACACAACAATATTGTGTGCTACATTAAAACAAGATCTGCTTCATATGTTGAGATGCACTGTTGTATAAATTAGCATAAAGCAGCATTGTGTTAAAAATATTGAAAGCATTATTTGATACATTACATTAACAGCAAAGTAAATGCAGCATGTTGTAAAAACAAACTCCCTTACATCCACAACACACATCTGTGTTACTTTTAAAAGAACTCTGATTCATGATTTTGTTCGTTCTTTAACAAAACAAACAAACAAAAAAAGCCACAGTTTAACCAAGTTGCTTTTGTCTGTGCAGAAGGCCTGCCTGCTGAAGAAGTACAAACCACCTTGGAGAAAATCTCCTCTGAATGGAAGAACAGTGGCAGACAGCTGGAAGAGCTGAAAAAGAAGGTCCAGTACCAGGATGCGATCAGTGCTTTTTTCAAGGAGCTGCAGGAACTGGAGCAGGTTGTAATGGAGAAGGAGGAGTGGCTGAAAGAAGTGCCCGCTCAGGCTTCTGAGCAGAGTCTTTTACACACACTGAAGGCATCCTATGAGGTCAGCTTACAGCGGATTATATATTTACAGATACTAAATTGCCACATGCAAGTTAAATGAGCATGCTAGCTAAAACAAGCAGACTTCATGTGAAATGTACCTCCTTTTGAAATGAAAAATTGACATATATTATGTTCAGGATCTAGCTATTTAATGATCATTACATGTGAAATCCTAGTTTTGTATGAGTGAATTACTAGTTATTAAAATAATTGACAATTTAAGATGTGCTTTTGTGTGGCAGTTGTAGCTGGTACACATTAGGACAGGAACCGCTTTGGATCACGGTGACAGTGTCCTTTAATGGAAAGACACAAGAGCATGCAACAGAGAAAGATGTGGTTGTTGTAGCCTGTCCTGTGGACCCTTTTTTTATGAAGGAATTTGGAAATCCAGATAGGAGTATCTTCCAATTACAATTAGTAATCTGTAAAAAAAACATCAAATGTGTGTGTTCCTGTTTTATTTTTTTATTAAAAAATTAAAAAAAAAAAAATATAAATATATATATATATATATATATATATATATATATATATATATATATAGGGGGTATATATAGGGGGGTGGGGACATATTTACGCTGATGGCTTCACTTGTGTCTTCTCTTTTTGCGGTGACAGACTGAACTGACCCAGCTGACTGGTCTGAATCCTCGGGTAGAGAAGTTGGCATCTGTGGCTGCAGCACTTAGTAGGGAGCCTTCATCACCAAGCTTTGTCCAGACTGACCTCAGCGCCCTCACTGCACGCTTCAAGGCAGTGCTGCAGAAACTCCAGAGCAAGCAGCAGCAACTGCACACAGGTAACTGTGAATGCACACGTATCTAATGCTTCAGCTTCATTTCAGGCTTGTTCATTGTGCGGCAAGACAGGTCCAGAGAATTATTCTTCAGCAAGGGTGGATTGCATACTGGGGGATTTTGTTTCCACATGTTTAACTTTTTTTTTTGGTTTGTAATCTGAGATTTAAAAAAAAAAAAAGACGACAATTTGTCTGTTTTGAAGTGTTGGCGGCACTCCAAAGGGAACCATCTTGCTTTGACTTTACTTTTTGGGCTGGATTTTAATACAAGTGTTATTCGTTAGACTGGTAAAATTTTTTAGCTCTAGCAAAGCTTTTATTAATGACAGTCTAAAAGCTGAGTCAATCTACAGGTATCTGGGGAAATAGGTTTCAAGGCATTTTAATTACAACTATAAATATATTAACTATCAATAATGAGATACAGTGCTCCCTCGCTATAAGGCTCACGGTTATAACAGACCTTGGATATATGACTCCTACAGCATGTCCCTCAATTCCCTATACTAGTGATTCAGTACCGGTGTTCAAACTATAAACAACTTCAGTCTAACTTCCATTTCTGTCTCTCCATTTTGATACAGTATCTGAACTGAAAAAAAGCTGCACAGACTATAACACAGACATCTTTTTCGGCATTCATTTTATAACTAAATATAAGGCCAGTTGCATGGTTATCTTTCCTAATGTATTTACTATTTTGCTGCGAGAGGAACTGCGGCTTTCTCTGGGAGACAAGACGCTCCCACAGCAGAACCCTCATTGATACGTAGTCACAAGCAAGAAACATTACATGGCATTTTAAAGTGGGGATACATGCCTGTTTTTATTCATAAAGACATTAATGTGATGAAAGTGGATGAGGAAAGTCTCGTATTTGGAATGGAGTAAAACACGTGTACTAAATTGTTAAAGTGGATAAAAACAATCAATCTCGTATAGAGCAGGACAGGTAAATGAATGGTTTGCTATACCCTTTAGGTGCCTTCATCTGTCACCCAGATGATCAGTTCAATGCTTTTTAAACTGGTTAATAAATAATAATTCAATAAAGGCCTTTATGATAATGATTTAGCATCTTGTCTTTCTGGATGGCACTTAATGCATTCCTTGTATAGCTATTATTACAGATTTCCCCCATTTAAATACAGTGCAGTTGAGTTTATACAGAGGTCGCCATCTGCTGTCCTTTTGAGTTTCTGCAGTAGATCCTGCGGCAGGGCAGCAGATTGTACATAGCGATAGTTGTTAGTGTAAGTTTGGCAGGGATGGATCCATCCCTGCCAACAACCACTGGTGGATTGTGGTCATTCCCTATTAAGGTAATTCTTGAGTTCTAAGTGGGGAGGCGTTTGTTTGGTGGAGGAGTTTGGGGAGAAGGCTCGTTGGTAGAACCTTTTAGTGAAGGTTGTTTTGTGTTTGTGTTGTATTCAGGCTATAATGTTAATGTTGAGCATTAATTATGTTAATCAAAGTCTGTTACTCGATTTATCCCAGTACAATAAAAGCTGTCACATTTTTTTTTTTTTTTAATTATAGCTTTGGTTTTATTTCTAAAGCACTTGTAAAGTACAGTAACAAATTTAACACATACAAGGAAGGGAGAAACAAGAAAAACATTCCCAGCTTAACCAGTTCTCAACCAAGTAGATATTTGCATTGTACTGCCAAATAATACATCAGTCATTTTATTTTATTAACTGATCACTTTATCAACTCTGATTTATTCAAATCAAACAGTTTACCAGGCTCTCTGAGTCGTCTCTACTGTCACAGCTGTGTGATCAAACATTAGGGTGTCAATAAAGTGGTTGACAGATACAGCAACTGAGTGCAAGTTATTGTTCCAGCGTAGCTAAAACGTCTCACAAGGTTTACACTTTCCAAGCATATTACTGCCTCACACAACTGATAAGGTGATGGTTATTTAAATGTATATATTTCTATTTATCTTTTTGTTTTCTCATCTGTATGGTAAACATAAGCCTTAAAGATATGTTTATTTCAAAAGAAGATATTTAGACAGAGTAGATTATACTGAGAGTTATGGCCCATCTCTATTTTGTTATTAAATTAGCTAGGGATAGACAACTAGGTTCAAGTCAGTCGCTGTGCTAGAGACCTGTTTTCCAATCATTCTCAGTACGTGCAATAGGTTTATGCATTATTATTCAAGACTTTGTTCAACACTGTTTTTTCTCTACAAACCTCCATGTGTGTTTACCCTCAGCTATACTTGCAAGCCCTTTGGAGAGAGCCAGTTCCCTAATTTCTGACTTTCTTGTGTTTGTTTGTGTGTTTGCTTTTTAGTCCTGGTCAGTCTCCCTTCCCAGGAACATCAGGATGCTATAAAGAACATATCAACTGTGCTGGATGAAGCAGAGAGCAAGCTTTGCTCAATTCATAGTGAGGTGGTGGATCCAGAAACGGCTGAGAACGCAATAACGAATGCAAAGGCAGGTGTCCGTTAACAACTTAATTTTATTCTACTCTGGTATTTCTAATAAGGGCTTCTCATTGATAGTCCTATTTTTCAAGTGATACATTATCATCAGATAGTGGAGGACCGGATAATTTTAATTGATTGAACAGGCTGTTTGGGTGCTTGCACATTTATTAGTCTGTATACAATTTTCAGACATTAACCGATACATCAATTCCAGACATTAACCCTTGCCATGCTAAGCACCGCTGGACCCTTAATCCTCCTGTGTAGCCCCCCTTAGAATTGATATTCGGTGACATTTTACCAACAGATCTATTTTGTATTGACTATAGCGTTGTATTACTTGTCAGGATCTCATAGATTCCTTGATGGCATTTTTTGGTTTTAAATCATGAATGTAGTAAAGTGAATAAATCAATAAATGTAATCAAAGTTGACATTTTTCATGATTTAATTTTTTTGATTGCAAGCTTCAATATTTGCATAAGCTGTACTGAACACTGTTAGGGAAAAAAAACAAACACTTATGTAGTGTATGGTTCGGTGGTCTACTACACACGTTCTTCTGTATTTTATTATCATTTTGTGAAGACATTTTCATTGACAGTGAGAGTCATTGAAAGTTTTGTCTGATGTATATTTGTTTTGGATTTTTACAGTGCATACTTGATGATATAGAGTTTCCGCATACTTTGCCAGCAGCATGCCACAACTTGTTTCTCTCAGCACAGACAGTGGTTTATATTGTATAAACCGTTAATATGTCATAATCGGCAGAGACAGGTGTGAAAGAGTTGGCTGTTGAACCTAGAAATCCTGGCTCCAAGCAGTGTGCTTTACAGTGCTGGTTACTTTTCAAGTACAGTACAACGTCACATATCCGACCCCCTGTGGACTAGGGTATAGTCGGATTTGATAACATCTATAGAAAAAGCATTTACACATCCATAAATAGGTTAGTGAAAAAACACGCAACCTGCTTTAAACATAGGAATATTTTTTGCTTTAGAAGTAAACAAACATAAACAAGATTAATTATGCTGCAAATACACATTGTTGCTATGCGGTTTGCTATAAGCCATCTCCACGCAAAGCTTTAGAAGTCCCTGCCTCCCTAGTTCTGCTTTCTTAATATCTCTGTCACAGTACTTTGTGCTCTTTCCTGATATTGCCAACAGCTGATAAGCAGCTCGGTTTGAATATTGCTTTGGCTATTTGAAACAAACTCCAGTAAGCATTGCGTTTATGAAGCTTGCTTTGTTTAATTAAAATGCATTTAAAAGCTACAACAACACGCTGCCAATATCTGCACGCGTGCGCTCCATCATATAAACACATTGCACAAAAAAAGCTTTCTCGATTGGTGTATTGAAACGTCATGCAGCACACACCCCGTCTCTCTTAAAGGGGAATGCACCAAAAGGCTGATTGCTATAACGCTTTCTTTCTATTTCCATCGCGGAAGCTGCATTTGCTGTCAATGCCATTACTCTCATAACCTACTTTTAATATTTATTTTGTGAGGCGGTTAATTGGTTATGGTGGTTATGTATTCTGTTTTTTAATGACTGCATTTCCGTACTGTTACGTTACAATGTACAGTGTTACTTGAGAATCTCTTTATGCTTGAGGCGACGTGCCATTCACTAAAACATGCATTCCTTGTCAACAACAACCAAAGAAATGCCTTTAAACAGAGAGAGCATACAGAGGGACAGGCAATTAGCATGTCAAATATTGTTAGGAACTGAAAGAAATATTGTCCAAATATGTTTCAGGTTATTGGTTCTACAGTATATGTCTAGAAATGTGCAAATACTCTTCTTTTCATCCCACCTATGCCAATTAGGGGTGGTTGCGTGATAAAAGCAGAAAATTGACAATACTTGTTTATTTTTATCCTTTTAGATGCTTCATGAAGAACTGGAGCAACAGCAGCCAATGATAGAGAAACTGGCAGCAGTCACAAAAATACTCCAGGACCAGGACCAAGTGAATATAACCAAAGGCTATCTTGCAGGTTTTGAGTCTGTTCAAGCACGATGGAATACATTGGCTTCCAGGGCTAAGGATGAGGTTTGCATGCTGCAAGATACTGCAGCAAATTTGGTAGAGTTTGAGGTACACCCAATGTTTTGCTGTTCAGATTAAAAAGCAATGCATTACAACAGGCTGAAATAGGAAATAGTAAAGGGGTAGGGGGGTGGGGGTGGGGAACAGACGGATGACTAATACATTTTAAGGTAGGAAGCAGCTTATTTAATAATTATTGACCAGTTGGACTGTATTTCAGATTCCTCTTGGTTTTATTCATCTGTTTTATAAATAAAGTAACTGATTGTAGTACATCTGTATTGTAGAATAGGTACACAAACTTAGACACAAAAATAGGTACACAAACTTGTCTATGGCAGATGCTTCTCTTGCTTAATTTCTATTATAATAGTGATGTTCATAAGATGTTTGCAGTGGGTTTCTGAGATGTTGGGTTTTTTTGTAGCTCGGCGTTTAATCATTTTCACAGATTTACTGCAGCTTGCAGGTTTTTTTTCCTATATTATATTAACTAGCAAGTTTTATTTATTTAAATAAAAGGGATGATATAACGTTTGTTTAAATGTAATGTATGGTTTGGCCGAAGCTAGTAACAACCTGTTTGGTTATTGCCCACGTAGGATAAATCTGGACAAGTTCAGAAGTGGATGGATGGAGTGGAAAGCTTTCTGACCAAAGAGAATGTTCCTTTGGGAGATACAGAGAAACTTCGGGAGCAATTGGAACAGTGCACGGTTAGTGTAGCATTGCTTTTGGTTTGTAAGAGCAAAATTACATACATTTCCAGGTTGAAATTGTTTTGCCTAAGTGAACCATTTTATGGGTTAAGGGAATTGGGTGACACCAATATACATTTTGCTATGAACTTGCTGTTTACAAATACAGTATAATTGTAAATCTCGAAAAACTACTCGCTTCTAAATCTTTTGTAGTCATCTTTGTATTACTTTAGTATAAATACATATTAATTTGGATTCATATGTTGTTTTTTTCTGACTTTATGTGAACGAAAAGACACACATTTGCCCGTTTTCCCATTGGAAATAGTGATATTTTGAAATATCACTGTCCTGGTCACAAAAGCAAAGTTTGTGGGGAATAATAGCCATTTTCTATACTTTTGAGGCATAAGCAATTAGGAAATAACACTTACTACCCAGAAACAAAAATTGTGTTACATAATGTTATCTTAATATGCTATGTAACCCTGTGATAGGGATTGGATCCCTGTATTGGAAGATTCTCATTCTCTCTCTCTCTCTCTCTCTCTCTCTCTCTCTCTCTCTCTCTATATATATATATATATATATATATATATATATATATATATATATATATATATATATATATATATATGTGTATATATATATATATATATGTATGTGTATATATATATATATATATATATATATATATATATATGTATGTATATATATATATATATATATATATATATATCTATATATTATATATATAATATATATTTATTTTTAAAAAGTGTGTGTATGGATGGATTAAATTTATAATGAAAACATAAACAAAAAAGCTTTATTTTGTATGGAGCTACGGTTTATACGTGCAAATAGCTTCAATCGTTTTAACCAAGTTTGCATTTCAGATGTTTGTAAATGAAATGGAAGATATGGAAGTAGCTTTGAAAAGCATGAAGGATTGTGAAGCAGCACTGAAACAGCAGGCATTCCCAGGTCTGGCAGGCTGGGGTCAGCCCAGACTAGCAAACTACCAGGCAAGATGGGAGAAACTAGCTAAACAGGTGGGCATGTTGGATGTTCAGTAGTGTTGTATTTTAAAACGGCCTCACAATCCTATCCAGGTATATGGACCCCAGAGCCTCCTGGTATGGTATGTTTCCGGTTAGCCTTTTTCCACTGATGATCTCTGAAGACAGGTGGTCGGTACAGTTCAGGTTTGCAAATCCTTAAGTTTTAGGAAACATAAAATGCACTGTGGTGTACAAAATACTGAGAAACCAAAATAAAGGTTGCTGGTGTGTATAAATTAGCAGTTATATGGCTATATTTTCTAGTTTTGTGTTTGAAATGGAAACCTCATTATCATACCCAATACACAGAAAAAACCTGGCAGTATTTTATTATTTCTAGTCTACACATAGTTTTGTTTTGCGTGTTATATTGGTGCAACAATATTATTGCAATGCTCAAATGTGTATAATATGCATGCTAATGATTATGTTATTCATATTGTTACGCTAAACAATAAACAAACCTGCAAGTTCTATGACGCACTGCTCAGATAAGAGCAAGCCACATGTTTGTGCTTCCAATTTTCATACCTACAACCACATACAAGGCACCAGTGCTGTTAAAGACTGAAGTCTTTCTGGTCCTTTCAAAACAGCTGTTGCAGTGTCCCTGTAACATTGCAAACTAAAACATAACCATCTAATTTATTATTTGAGTCTGTGATGGACACAAGGACATGCTTCAGTGCCTGTTATATTCTTTAGAAGAAACAAAAAAAGCAATGTTTCTTTAATGATCTGTATTTTGTTTTATATATTACCATCTTTTATATAAATTAAAAACGTATATCATGGTGAATTCTACAATACGTACTGCACGTGTCATTTTTTTGGGTTGTCATCACTGTAGACTGATATAAATATATAATAGTAAAATGAAATGATAGGTTGATTTCTGCAGGCAATTTGCTTCACAGTGCATGTGTTAAAACATCATTTTATGTTTAATGTACTAGAGAAGAGAATGCTGATTTTAAGGTTTATTTCCAGATTTTAAGCCACCGTGATCGGGTATCTGAGAACCAGGAGAAAGCAGAGAATTTAAGGAAAGACTTGACGGAGATGCAAGAATGGATGAACCAGGCGGATGAGGAGTACTTGATGAGGGACTTTGAATACAAGACTCCAGAGGAGCTAGAGGGAGCTTTGGAAGAAATGAATGTAAGACTAACTAATAATCACTGAAGGCCCCTGTTTATGGAGACACAGGGTTAACAACAGTATAAGCCCCATGAGTCCTGGCCCACAAAATAGTAAAAAGCCTTTGTCATTCAAGCCGTACAGCTGCAGAGATCAAATTCTTAAATAAGATGTGAAAAATCCCTAAGGCATGAAACAGTAATGGTGTTTCACTGGAAAACAGTTCATGCTGTTTACATTTTTTTTAGAAATCAGTTTACCCTGTTTTAAATAAAGAAATTAATAATTTAACTAATGAACAGAAATACTCAGGACTCTAATATCTGTGGCACAGTTGTATTTTGACAAGAAGAAAACAAGTGTTAAACTAAGTATGATTCAGCCACCAGATGGGGAATGTTGACTTCACTGTTTAACATGCTTTCAGTGGTTCATTTGACAGGTGTGAGTGTGTGAAAGCCATTGGTTTATACTGCATTGCATCTCATTAAGGATCTGTTTTTAATGTTATTGGAAGGTAAAAGTGTTGATCGACAGAAGGTGGAAATGAACATATACAGTATGTTGAATCTCATTGGACATACTGTCTCCCATGTTAAGATGTTATCTAATGCATTTGCTTCAGAAAAGCTTGTGGACACCATGTGTTGTCACTGTTGCTGTCTGTTTTTGTCCCTGCAGAGGGCAAAAGAGGATGTGTTACAGAAGGAGGTAAAAGTGAAGATTATGAAGGATAGTATCCACATGCTGGTGGCAAAGTCACCCCCTGGTGGCCAGGATTTGACATTGAATCTTGCTGTTGTGTTAAAGAATTACCAGAAGCTTTGCGATCGATTTCGGAGCAAATGTCACACTCTGGAGGTAGGTGGAAACAACATGAATGTGTAAGAAATGTATAAATATTACATTTTGTGAATACCAGCATTGCTCCTTTTATACCCCATTTTTAACAAGTGTATTTCCACTTTGCAAAGCTATACCAGATCCTTGTTACCTCACCTTTTCCCGTAAACTGATTGCTTTTCACATTATAACAAGATTAGTAAACTGAGTGGATGTCACACTGAGTTCAATTTGATACTTCATCTGCCCTGCATTGTATCTGTGTATTCTTTTTTTTTCAGGAGGTTTGGTCTTGCTGGATTGAGTTGATGCAGTATTTGGATATGGAGACAAATTGGTTAAACAATCTGGAGGAGCAGATCCAGAACACAGAGAACCTGCTAGACAGCACTGAGGCTGTTAGTGAAGCACTAGAGGTAAAAATTACACAGATACTTTCTAGATGTTGTTTTTTTTTTTTTTTTTTTTAAACTGATTACATTTGTTTTTAGAAGTACCTTGTTATGTTTAGAATAGACCTATTTTAATCACCCAGTGGTTTGTTTCTCTAGATGTAAAGCTGCTTCTCTGTGAATTATACCTTATAAACATGTTGCCTCATTTTTAAGTTTCCAAAGTTTAATAGTGGGGGTTAATGGGTTGGTTATTCATTACTGCAGAGGAGGTTGATTTGTATAAGACATTATTAATGGCAATGGAGCTTGACTGTCAACTTGTAAGTCTCTGTAACCATTTCTCTGCTTTCTTTCTCCCAGTCTCTGGAGTCTGTTCTGCGCCACCCTGCAGACAACCGGACGCAGATCCGGGAGCTTGGACATACACTGATAGATGGAGGAATTCTGGATGACATCATCAGTGAAAAGCTGGAGGCCTTTAATGCACGTTATGAAGAGCTCAGTCACCAGGTAGGGGTTGGGATAATTTTGTACTGCATTGTCAACCATTAGCTGATTTAACAGGTTGCATATAACATTATAGCATTGTACTGTATGTTTGTGTACAAATATAACATATGTAACACTTCTAATGCGTTCTTTGTAAAACATACACTGCGATTGGTAGCCAGTTCTGCTGTTTATTTATCATTGGAACTTAACTCTGCACACCTGTTGTTGCGGAACAATCGCTATCACAATAGTAGCGCAAAGAGTTAATCTGCAGGATTCATGGCTTTCTTTTTCAACTAACTAGTCTGTTCTGTGTACATTCCCCTGTTCTAGGCTGTGAGCAGGCAGATCTCTTTGGAACAGCACTTGCAGTGTCTTCGGGAGAATGACCAGCTTCTGCAGGCCCTTCAAGAGTCACTGACACAGTTGGACCAGGAGCTGACCTCCTACCTGACTGACAGGATCGATGCCTTCCAACTTCCAGAGGAGGCACAGGTTCTTGTCCATACGGCGTTAGAATCCAATAAACTAGGCTTATTTCAGTAAACAATAAATGAATAAATTATTAGCAAAAAATATATATGCAAAATATAAATATATAAATTGTTACTTATTGGGGATTACACATTTAGTAGTACAGTGAATAACTCTTCTAGTAATAAACAAGCAAACATTAAATATTAAAAAAATTAAATAAGCCATGACACTTTTTTCCTGTTCTGTTTTGATACTAGACCATTCAAGCCGAGATTGCTGCCCATGAAGTCAGTTTGGAGGAGCTGCGACGAAGGAATGCAGGCAATTTCCCCCTTGTCACCCCAGAGGGCAAGTCTCCTCGTGGGGGTACCTTACTGGACGTACTCCAGGTGAGAGATGGATTTGTATGGCTGAACAGGTTTCATAGAGATTCTGCATGAGCATTGAAGGACACATTGAACAATTTGTCATTCCATTCAGCTAATCCAGCAATGTCAGTCAGAATCTGAGTGATGTAAAATACCCATTCCTATTTATACCCAATGTGCGTTAGACTACCGGTACTGTATGAAATGTTTAGAATTGACTTTAAAAACTTGTTAAACACAATGTTTTCATTTTTTATTCTGTATTTTATAGTACTTTTTTTTTTTTTTCACAAAGCAAGAATGTAAATTCATCAATGATAATTCTTTATCTATGCGCCTAACACTGAACCATACATTGCTTCAACAGAGGAAGCATCGGGAGATAGCCACTAAATACCAGCTCTTCCAGAAACCTGCCAACTTTGAGCAGCGGATGCTGGATTGTAAGCGTGTACTGGATAGTGCCAAGGCTGAACTGCAGGTGTTGGATGCGAGAAGCGTTGAGCCAGATGACATAAAAGCTCACTTGGATGGCTGCATGGTAAGAGTTATCAGATGGCAATGTGGTCCTGCCTTAAACCTTCATTGCAGCTTACATTTGAAGTATTTTGTAGAAACGCATTACAAGTAAAAAATAAATTAAAAGTTCATTACTGTGCTGAAATTATAAGGGAAGGGGTGCATTTCCAGCCATATACTATTTTCATTTTATTTATTTATTTATTTATTTATTTTTAAAAAGCTATTTACTTTTGTTAGTTTTCAAGGTTTGGAAGTCACCAGCCAGTTAAACAAGTTCACTTGCACATCCTTATAAAATACCTCAAAATAACTGCATGCTAGATGTAAATGTAGGGTAGGAACCATTTATTTCAATGCTTTTACCACTGTGATATTTAGTTTTTTCTGTGTGTGATATGTTTATTTATTTTGTTTCCCCATATCAGAAACTCTACAAGACCTTGAGTGAGGTGAAATTGGAGGTGGAGACTGTAATTAAAACAGGAAGGCAGATTGTACAGAAACAACAGACTGACAACCCCAAGGGAATGGATGAACAGCTAACTGCTTTAAAATTCCTTTACAACGATCTTGGAGCTCAGGTAAGGAGCTCATTGAAGATTAAAAATAGGGCATATTGGACTCCTGAACACTGCATTCTTATATAGCTTTGTGAAAGGTGCCAAGGCATAAATAAATATAAAAAAAAAACCCAAAAAACCTTTGTAATACATATCCTTTAAGTAGAAAAATAAATATTGCTAATAGGAGGTCCAGACCAAATGTAATCATAATTTGAATACATGTTTAAGATATATGTAAAAACTTAGTTTGTTATATAAACGGAAAGATGGACAGACAGACAAATAAGGGGCATTTATATGTCATGTTCTATAGAAATATAGTTACATACATCTCAGACTATTCTTTGTTCATAGTTTTATTTTTTGTTGAAATATAGTCTTTACAGGCATATTTGAAACAATTGTTTGTTTTTTTTGGTTAGTTCTGCTCAACGCTCCTTGGTGTCCTCGAGCAAAAAACAAAAATAAAATGATGGGCATAAATCATTGTAGCTTTTTTCTCTCTTTTTTTTTTTTTTTTTTTTTTGCAAATATAGCACCAGCTGTGCCTTCTCTAATGGGGCCATTTGTGTAAAATTTGCATTGTAAAAACACTGCTGCCCAAGGTGGATATTTCTAATTCGCTTCAAAGTTTGTTTTCCTTTTGTAACTTATAAAGCACCACAGACAGGACCGGCGCAAGGATTTGCTTCCCTCCCCTTTTCACACAGTGTCTATAGAAAGTCTACTCTCCCTTGAACTTTTTTCACATTTTGTTGTGTCAGTGCCTCAGAGTTTCATGCATTTAAATGAGGAATTTTTTCCCACTTATCTATACATCATACTCAAACTTTAACAAGGAAAAAGTTTTTATTGAGAAAAAAATGATATATTAAAAATACAAAACTGAAAGATCATAATTGGTTAAGTCTCCACCACCCTGAGTTAATACTTGGTGGACGCACCTTTGGCAGCAATTACAGCTGTGAGTCTGTTGGGATAGAGCTCTACCAACTTTGCACACCTAGATTTGGCTATATTTGACCATTCTTTACAAATCTGTTCAAGCTCTGTCAAGTTCCTTGGAGAGCGTTGATGGACAGCAATCTTCAAGTCATGCCACAAATTTTTGTTGGATTTAGGTTGGGACTCTGACTGAGCCACTCAAGGACATTTACCTTTTTGTTCCTTAGCCACTCCAGTGTAGCTTTGGGTCATTGTCATGCTGAAAGGTGAACTTCCGTCCCAGTTTCGGCTTTCTTGCAGAGGGGAGCAGGTTTTCCTGAAGGACTTCTCTGTACTTTGCTCCATTTGTTTTCCCTTCTATCCTGACAAGTGCCCCAGTCCCTGGCGATGAGAAACATCCCCATAACATGATCCTGCCACCACCATGCTCACAGTAGGGATGGTGTTCTTTGGGTGATGCACTGTGTTGGGTTTGCATCAAACATAACGCTTTGCATTTAGGCCAAAAAGTTCCATTTTAGTTTTGTCAGACCACAAAACTTTTTGCCACATGGCTACAGAATCTCCTGAGTGGTTTTTTTGCATACTTCAAGTGGGATTCAAGGTGGGCTTTCTTGAGTAATGTCGTCCTTCTTGCTACCTACCATACAGGCCAGATTTATGGAGTGCTTGGGATATTGTTGTCACATGCACACTTTGACCAGTCTTGGCCATAAAAGTCTGTAGCTCTTGCAAAGTTGCTGATGGCCTCTTGGTAGCCTCTCTGATCAGTCTCCTTCTTGCTCGGTCATCCAGTTTGGAAGGATGGCCTGATCTAGGCAGGGTCTTGGTGGTGCCATACACCTTCCACTTCTTAGTAATCATCTTGACCATGATCCAAGGGAAATTCAAGGCCTTTGATTTTTTTTTTATACCCCATCCCCTGATCTGTGCCTTTCAACAACTTTGTCCCGGAGTTCTTTTGAAAGCGCTTTGCTGCTCATGGTTGAGTCTTTGCTTTGAAATGCACTGCCCAGCGGAGGGAACCTACAGGAACTGCTGAATTTATCCTGAAATCTTGTGAATCGCTACAATTTAACACAGGTGGAGGTCACTTAACTTGGTGTGTGATTTTCAAAGCGATTGGTTACACCTAAGCTAATTTAAGGATTGCTATTACAAGGGGGGTGTACAGTTATCCAACCAAGCTATTTCAGATTTTTAATTAATTTTCCACAAATTTCTAGAATATTTTTTTCACTTGGACGTTGTGGGGTAAGATGTGTAGATAAATGAAAAAAAAAAATAAGAAACTACTATTTTAATGCATTTTAATTCCAGGCTGTAAGGCAATATATATATAAATTTTAATGATCTGGTGCGTTTGGAAGTGAAACAAGACTCGGAGAGACCAGATAGGATTCCAAATCTGCAGCTTTTAAGTACTGCACTAAATAAAATAACAGGGAATCCCTGTTTGGGCCGGGGTTCACGCCAAATCAATAAATAAAAATAACTCGCTCCCTCTCTCTGTGCTCTTCCTCTCACTTTCCTCTGAGTTTACTCTAACACTTTCACTCATTTGCTGTTCTTCCGACTCACTCTGGGCACTCACCCCTTCACAGATAGGTACTTGCTTTCAGCCTTTAGCTGTGTCCCTCACAGCCTCACTCCAGTAGGGTCGGGTAACTGTTCACCCACTGGCAGCTCAACTGGCTCAGCAACCACAAGCCTGTTCCCAGGGGAGACCAGATTTCGCGTGACCGCACCGGCATGATCACCGTGCCCCCCCCAGCGTTCCCGTATTCCCAGATTTAGGACTACACCACTGCTCATGATATGGTTTTATAACATCAGCAATATGTTTTGCAGAACAAAAAACAGTGATCTAAGATGTTTGAACATTTTAAGATTAAATAAATGTGAAGAATAATGTAATTTCGCCTGTTATGCCTATGTGGTTATGCCGGTCCTGACCACAGAACTACAAATACAATTGTGCAGAAACTTAATGGGCTATAAATTGGTGCCAGTAGTTGGGGTGTGTTGTTTTTTTTTTAAATCTTATTCTCAACACCCCTTTTAAGCTAAAAATGGTTGTGTAATTTGTTGGCAATGAAATACCTTTATTAATATTGTTACTGCAATTTGTAGAAACATCATAATGGTATACACATATAGTCAAAAACAAAATACTGTGCATCCAGTTACCTCGCCTAATGTCTTCATAAAATAGTGCTTTAAAATGTATCATGAAATGGATGTGTATTGCAATACAACTAACAAAGGGGGGCTTCCCCAAAGTACTTGTGAAAGGTAAATCTGCTTCCTGTCTGTATAGGTGACTGAAGGGAAGCAGGACCTGGAGAAAGCCCTGCAACTCTCTCAGAAACTGCAGGAGGAGACGACATCCCTGCAACAGTGGCTCGCTGCAACAGAGAGTATACTTCACCAGAAGAGCACTTCAGAAAACATGCCAGCTGATGTTGACGCAGAGGTTGTCTGGGCAAAAGTAGGCTTGTCTTCAACAAATATTTTACAAATTATTTTCGCTAAAAAATTGGTTTTATTTGCTGCATTAGATTTTTATTGATAACACCCTTTATTTTAGAATTAGGCACTGTGAGGTAGATTAACCCACGGCTTCCCAAACCCGTCGTCTTCTGGTTTTCATTTCAACTCTGCTCTGAATTGCTTAAATCTTAATCGAACTAATAATAAATTATGGAAATTGTTAGTTCAATGAAATTATGATTTTCATTACATGAGAGTGGATGTTAAATTTCATGCTGAGTTGAACTCGGCTCTCGCTAAGATAAGCACCAACTAAGACGTAGCTTTATAGTAAACTAATGTGATCCATTTGCATCTCCATTCATTTGCGTTGCTTTCCATCTGACGATGGAAACTGTCAACGACACAGAATACACGTTTCAATTGCTGCATTTTGTTGCTCAGAGCTTGCTGATTTATTTATCTAATATAGCGTTGACAAAGCTGTACACGGTTTCATTGTATAATGATAAAATGTTGTTCGCCTCGTCAAAGCTGCATTGGGCTATGCAGAATCTGCACATATTTCTGTGGGTGTTGAGTGACGTCTACAGCGCATCTCCATGATTCTGTGCAGAACTGCGGAAATATGCGCTATAAGAACATGACCAGTGTCTCATAAAACTAGCACAGACCCGCGACTGCAGCAAGATAGCCTGCTTATTCACAACATAGTTTTGTTAAAACAAGTTATAACAGTATTCCAATTTTTTTACTTTGGTAAGTGAAGAAATCTCTTTATTTATTTATTTATTTATTTATTTATTTATTTATTTATTTTTATAAACTCTACATGTGTAACATTCATTCGAAGCTTACTTCTGCAGTTTCGTCACATTTAGCTATTATTTTTTTTGCTATACATATTTATTTAAATCATTCCATGAAAAGAAGTGTGCTTTGTTAGTTTTTTATTTTTGTCAATTACAGTAATTTTATTTAGATTAGTCTTCATTTAAGCTTTTATTTTATTATCTTGTGTGATGTACTGTATACCGTGAGAGATTTTATATGTGTGTGTGTGTATGCCATTCCTTCCTCATACTTACATTACATGCTATCTACGTTTTGACATGTATATGTCCATATAATAAGATGTCGCACTAACATAGTGAAAAAAACACTTTGTAAAACTGTAGTAGGGGTGTGGGTTATCCTCTGCGAGAGACTGGAGACACAGAAGTTGCGTTTGACACACTACGCAGGTGCTCAGGATTTTAAGAAATAATTAAATCTGTGGTGCAATGCCATGTGCTACCACCGAGTTACCCGCAATGGTATTACTCTTGGTGGCATTGGTTGTTTAAACACAACATTCAAAATAAAACACTGAACCAAAAACACAGCTAACAAACAAAAGGTGGCCTACAGTAGTTCCATTGTGCGCTACTCCCCCTACACAGAGTGGTTCGATGGCAGCTACTCGAAGACAACTAGGGGCAAGTAGACTAATGTTTTTTTCTAATCCTATTCCCGTGAACATTTTATGTTAACAGCATTCTTAAGACTTTACCTAGCCTCACTTCACTGCCTGTACAGGGTCTAAAATGTATTTATTTGATGTCTTAAAGTTGTTTTAACTTCCTATTAACCACATGCAGTATTAGCTGTTTGTTTACTCTATACCCAGAAAGATTTAAATGGAATAATTTTGGATGAACTGCAGTTTACTAATGAGTTTATGTTGGGTGCAGGGCGTGCTAAAAGAGCTGGAGAGGAGAAAGGCTGACCTGAGCAGCATCACAGAGTGCAGTGCAGCCCTGCAAGGCCTAGTGGAGGGCAGCGAGGCTGGGCTAGAGGAGAAGCTCTGTGTGCTCAATGCGGGCTGGGGACGAGTGCTCACCTGGACTGAGGACTGGCTCAGCCCTGTGCTGGTGGGTAAAAAGCTGTAATTTTTTTTAAAAAGAATGACATAACTGTCTTTATCTAAGAAGATCTGGATTGATGAACCTGGAAAGCTGTCTTATTACTGATGCAGCTCTTGTAGTGCTAAGTTTTCCCTCCTTTGATATCAAACCAGCATTCTGTAGGCTGTGCCAGGAGCAGGGTTATTAGGAAGAATGGGAGAGAAGTTCAGTCTCCTAAAATGGAGAGTTAATTTTACATATTACAGCATGTAGATGGACTTTTAATCACTTGACCTCATACTTGTACTTCATGTAAAACTTCATACAGTAAGTCACTGCCAATTACTAAGATATCTATAGATCCTTCCATGTGTTTTTTTGAATAGTTAGTAAGGATAAACCTTGGAGAATCAGTTGTTACAAACCTACTTTGATGGATTGCTAACATTTGTTGTTGGACACTGCTGTAGAAACACCAGAATGAGATGGAGATCTTCGATGAGAATTTGGCCCACATCAGCACTTGGCTCTACCAGACAGAAATTTGCTTAGATGAGACAGAGAAACAGTCCCCAAGCCAGAAGGGGGAGGTCGTCAAGGTAGTGTAATGTTCCTGGTCACATCTTCTTGCATAGATAAATAAACACAAGCCACAAATTTATGCCTTGTTGCCATTTCTTCAGAACCTGCTCTCTGAACTGGATGATGTTAGTTTACGGGTGGACAGTGTGCGGGATCAAGCAATTATTCTGATGACCAGCAGGGGGTCAGCTAGCCGTGAAGTTGTGGAACCCAAACTGGCAGAACTAAACCGCAACTTTGAGAAGGTTTCCCACCATATTAAAGCTGCCAAGGTAAATGTGGTGTTGAAAGCTGTTGGAGATTGCTTTGCAGTGATGTGACTTAGAAATATAAGTTAGAAGACACGTGACTTTATATATGACCTTTTAAAGTTGTTACACTAACATGTAAAGAATAGTTAAAATATATTTCATTGGATGTTCAATATTTGTATTTATTATATGATTTTTCCAGATGTCCCTGGGTACAGAGCCCCTGACCTATGAAGTCAGTGTCCGGCAGAAGATGGAGAAGGACCCCTCTGGTGACTTGCACCTGTTTGACAAGGACCTGCAGAACCTGCTCAAGAACCTGGACAAGCAGCTTGAATCCCTTGAGCAGCTTCCTCAAGATGATGAAAAGGTAAACACCATATTGTTTTAAAGAATGTTTCCAATACATACAGTATATTCACAGTTAGGCCCCAATTATTTTCATTTGTTTTATGCTGATAGGATATTATACAAGCACATCAGTGCTCACAGCTACCACAGGGATGGCATATCTGAAAAATATTTCTTAATAGAAAGTTTCATAAAGTACTTGGTACACATCTTGATTATGTGAATGTGCAATTTACAACAAAGGCAATGTGGAATTGAAATTTCATACCTGGTGGTGATGCATCTGGCATTGGCAATCACTCTGCACACAGGAGACTATCGGTTTAAACCATTATCTTTAAAATCCCCATGCAAACCAACGCTGGTTTTATCTTAGGAAAATGTATATCATAACCCCTAATAAATAGTCATGTTGTGAATTGAACAAACAGAACTGAAGTAAAAGTATAGTAATTTCCATAACTTATTTACAGGTGGATGAAGAAAAGGCTGTGATAGAAGAGGTGCTGCAGAGAGGAGAGCAGATGTTACAGCAAACCTCGGGTGACGGCAAGAGAGAAGAAATACGCAAGAAGCTGTTGATACTGCAGACCAAGTACAGTACTCTGAGGGTAAGCACCTAATCTGTTGCTTCTAAAGTATGTTAATGTGGATAAGCAGAAATAGTTGGAAACATAGCTCTATTTAAAATGGGTAGAAGCAATACAGTGGATTCATAGACACGCAAACGCGCATGATCAGCATGCAGTGCACCTGATTCCTTTTAGATCTCAAACTGCTCATCTATAATCTTTGGTATTAAAAATCAAGTCAAGGTGACCTACTTATGCAGTCAATCTTTATTTAATATAGCGCCTTTCATAGTGGACCACCATCACAAAGTGCTTTACAAGGTAGTGAGGAACAATGCATAATACATTAAAAAGTGAAATACAGGGCATAGTACATTAAACAGTAAAAACAAAACTATGCAAATACATTATATGAAGGCATAATACACAAAATAAAAGTTAAATAAAAATAAAATTCTAAAACATTGTGGATGCATGTGTCAAGCAGAATTATTTGAATAAGATGGAGTGAAAAACCTGAAATAGCAATTCAGACAACAGCTAATAACACTTACCAGGCTTAGAGCATTAAAAGCAAGAGAGAACAAGTGGGCTTTGAGAGTTGATTTGAAGCGAGCGATTGTGGGACCTGTACGCACTAAAGCTGGGACAGAGTTCCAGAGAGTCAGGGCCATGAAGCTAAAAGAACGCTCTCCGAGTGTGATGCATATGGGTATAACAGGCAGGCCAGAGTGAGAGGACCTCAGCTTGCATGCAGGGACATAGTGGGTCAGCAGGTTGGAGAGATACTCTGGACCTGTGTGATGAAGGGCCTTGTAGGCAAGCAGTAGAATTTTGAATGTAATCCTGAACTTTACAGGTAGCCAGTGCAGCTGGGTAGGACAGGGGATAATGTGATCATGTGGTTTTTTACATCTGGTAAGGATCCTAGCAGCAGAATTTTGAATCTGCTACAGTCTGTTTATGGTGTATGACGGAAGCCACCGTAGAGAGAGTTGCAGTAGTCGATTCGAGAGGAGATGAATGCATGACAGAGTATCTCTGCATCTGGGAGGGAAGGGTAGGGAGGGACCGTTGAGGTGTTTTGGAGGTGGTAGAAGGAGGATTTGACTACGGAGGAGATTTGGGCATCAAAGGAGAGGTTACTATCCGTAATTACACCAAGGCTTCGTACAGTGGGGGAAGGCAGCAACAGACAGTTTGAGGTTCCAGGCAGCAATGTTGACATTCTTGAGTTGAGTTTTCGATCCTACTAGATAGCAGATTTGTTGGTGTTGAGCTGAAGAAAATTGGCAGACATCCAGGCCTTGATGTCTTGAATGCAAACTGAGAGCCGGACCATGGCAGAGGGACATCCAGGATTGAGTTTTAGGTAGAGACAGGTGTCATCTGCATAGGAGTGAAACATGAGGCTATGTTGGCAGATGAGGTAACCCAAGGGAAGCATGTAGATGTTGAAGAGATGAGGCCAGAGAACAGACCCTTGAGGGACACCGCACGTGACCGGGTTTGCGTCAGCACTGCTTCCATTATAGAAAACAGACTGTGTGTGTCCAGATAGGTAAGAGGACAGCCAGGAGAGACAGAGATCCCAGCATACTTCTGAAGACGGTCAAGAAAAATGCTATGATCTAGGGTATCAAAAGCAGCAGTTAGATCAAGGAGGACAAGAACAGCAGCATCAGCATAAAGCAGGAGGTCATTTACAATCTTTAGCAGAGCATTTTCAGTTTTGGAGAAAAAAGGATGCAGGATTTGATAAGTGGTTTTGAAGTAATATTTGGTTTACCGTGTCCCAGAGATAAGAGTTCTGAGAAGTACTTCACTCTGGCAGCAGCTAGCGCATGTCTGTAGCTACTGAGGTGATTGGTCCAGATCTTTCTGTAAACTCTAAGTCCATATGACCTCCATTTGCGCTCATACTTACGGCAGGCAGACTTTAGCAGTCAGAGTTCGAGGGTATACCATGGACAGTTGCGATGTTTCTTCAGTATTTTGCTGTTGATGAGCTGAGTAAGGGTGGCATTGTGGAAGGATACCGCATCATCTACAGAAAACGGAAGAGTACCAGTCAGAGGGGAAGAGGAGACACATTCTGAGAGTATTGTAGGATTTAGCAGATTTTTGGGACGGAAGGAAATAAGTGTCAGTAGTAGCTGAAGGTATGATTAAGAAATGGTCAGAGAGAGAGAGATGTCCGTGACGGAGACATCAAGACCCCTGGTGATGAGCAGATCCAGGGTGTGTCCACCGGTGTGAGTGATAACGCTGACAGATTGAGAGAGTCCAAGAAAGTCCAGAACCGTGACAAAGTCGATCACTAGAGGGGAAGAAGGCAAATCGACATGGATGCATGAGTTATGGTTCATGAAGGCTGTATCTCAAGAACTGCACATCTTCTTTAATCAGAGTTATTTTATCTAGTTATTTGCTGTACTGTGAATATGTATGGAACAAATCTGATTTAAAGGAGATGTTTATGAAGTGCTTGGTCTTTTTGTTTGATGTGTGTTACTGATGTAAATGTTGTGTTTTTAGGAGCTGAAGTTAATACAGAAGAAGCAGGCTGTTGAACTAACTCCAGGATTTTCTCAGTTTAAACAAGAAAAGGACAGTCTGCTCAACTGGATGGATGAGACAGAGAACCGGTTGTCTGGACTGCATGGAATTGAAGATGATCAGAAGTTACAGGTAACAGCTGTCAAAAGGATTCAAGTTTATTCCTTTACTGTGCCCTCATTACTGCCTGACCTGATCTCACACATCCCCCAAGATAACATTAACTCAGAAGCCCTGATGGACTGTCAAGTTATCTTACATCTTACATCTTGCAGCCTTTTATCACTTAGCGACTGGCTCTGATAAAGGCTGACAGCTGCTCAACTTGTAGTGGTTACTTTTTTTGGTACTGAGTGGTACTGTAAAGCTTTGATATATTTTTGATAAGCTTCCACAGGCAACCGTTTGGTTGCAAAATATAAGAACTTTTCAGCCAGCTGATTTTGCTTTTCTTTGTGTGTGTATATGAACATTAAATAAATTAGGTCTAATTGAAATAGACAAACTAATGGATGTGGTCTGGGTCCAGCTGAGCTATGTATTTGGTTTTTCAGGAGTTGCTGCAGGAGCTAGAGTTAAGAAAAGAAGAATTTAGTGCCCTCCAGAAGAAGGGACAGAACTTATCCCAGTATGAAAATGTAGAAGTGAACAGCGAGCAAGTTGATAGGCGCTGGCAGGAGATTGAGAGGCAATTCTTATTGTTTCAACAAACACACTTCAAGAGCTCTGTAAGTACTTTCACAGTAGTTTTTAAATTTCTAGTTAATGCTCAAGATCCACATGTTTATATTAATTCTAACTACTTTGACAGTATGTGTGGGGTTATGGTTGCAATAGTAATTTCTTGTTAATGTTTAAGCATTACTTTACCAGGCATCATTCTAACCTTAGCTGATAAATAACTAATACTGCTTCAATAAGAACACAAGTGCATGTGTTTAAAGAAAATTGTGCTTTAGCAGTGATGTAACCACATATAGAACGTGTTAATTTTAAGTTTGTATGAAAACAGATGTATCCCAGATTTAAAATAAACCCTTGGAGCATCTGTTTAGTATTATCACTGTCTTGTATCTTAGCAGCAAGTACCTGTGCATTACGAGGCTGTGGGTGGGCCATCCCTCTTGCCTTCTGACTACCTTCTTGAAGTTAACAAAGTCCTATTGACAATGGCAGACATTGAGCTGTTGCTGAATTCGCCGGAGCTCAGCAGTGGGATGTACAAGGACTTTTCCAGTCAAGAGGATGCATTAAAGGTAAGCATTTAATCATTTCCAAACACAAGACATGTAAGGTACCAAGCATGCAGGTTTTTCAAGTGAATTTTTTTTTTTTGTTCAGTTTTAGAAAATGGTACTCCTTCAGCCGTCTGACACTTCATTCTCCTGACTACATTTATCAGTCAGTTACTTGAAAATTGAGGTTGTAGAGGTTTTTATAGACACCCTGTATTTAGTTCTTTTCTGACAGGGCTGATTTGCCATGTGCATGTAGTAAATAAAATTGAGTTGACTGACTTAAGACCCATTGGGTGCCACTTGCACAAATTGAGAAGAATGTCGATTTGGAGGGTGTCATTGGAGATTACTTGTCGGTAGGCCTCTGATTTTGAAGTTGATCGCATTCATGACTCGGATGCACTTTATATCCCAGAGTCAGTAAGAGACAGAGTTCACTGTTAAACCTTCATGGGGCACTGAATTGTCAAAACCATTTGGTTATCTACTGTTGGTTGAAACCTGAAAACATGTTTTCTTTTTTTTTTCGCAGTATATAAAGAACATGCTTGAGAAACTAGGAGAGCAAGTAGCTGTCATTCATGAGAAACAGCCTGATGTGATCCTGGAGGCGTCAAGGCGTGAGGTTGTGCAAATAGGGGACGGGCTGACCCAGCTCAATTCAGAATGGGACGCAGTTAATAGAATGTACAATGACCGAAAGGGGTGAGTTCACACAGTAGAAGTATGGGATTTTAAAAATGTCATTTTATAGTACCATTTTAAGGTCTTACTTTACCTTTTAATTGAACTCAGTACTTGTATCCTGCTGCACAAAAGGGCCAGGCTTGGCCTGATGAAATTTATTGCAGGCAAGGATTTTTTATTTATTTATTGATAAAACGAAAGTTTCCAAAGGAACATCAGTTCATGATTGTGGAGTGATTTACATGATAGCCAAAGTTTCAGTGCGTCGGCTAGACATAAAGTTCAGTAAGTTGAAAGGGTTAAGACACAATTTTTTTGTATCCCATAAATTTTAGAGCCAGATTTTCTTTCATCAGGTTTAAAGTTGAAGTGGGTTTTATGCATAGTTTTGAAACATTTCGAAACTCAATTTAAAAAAAAAAAACAGCAAAAAAACCCATCTATATACACACATACACACACACACACACACACACACACATATATATATATATATAATATTATATATATATATATATATATATATATATATATATATATATATATATATATATATATGTGTATATGTATATATATATATATATATATATATATATATATATGTATGTATGTTCAAAAGCTTGATTGGTCTGACACATATTTTTTTTAATAACTAGAAATGAAGAGTTGATTCATGCTTACTGTAATACTATTTCAAAGGTGTTTGTGTTAAACAACCTGATGCTCATTAGCCACATCTGGCTGGTGACTTTACAAAAGCAGATGATGAACATCTGTAATAATCTGAACACCAGTTGAAAGGATTCCTGCTGTGCGCAAAGGCGTTTTATACACCCCATATCTGGTGTTCACATATTACTAATATTATAACGGAGGCACAAAAGGCTTTACAAGGAAGGTAGAGTAGCTATATGTTTTGCAAGTAAACTGGATCATTCACAACTTTTGCTTGTGTGTCATCTTTAATGTATGGGTATGTTTGTATTAACAAAAGGCATATTTATTTATTTACATGTTTAAACTTTCCTGTTTGATAAATTGGACCTGTGTTTTTATCAGGCACCTGGGCTTTGTTAATATTTGTTTGAAAATAACAAACATTTTATCAATAGCTCATTTTCTTTTCATACGAGGTAAAAGCGTGTGTCATTGCTAGAAAAGGTCAGGAAACCTTTCCTAAACTTTTAACCTGCTACTATATGTAAAACAGAAATGGTATTTTAAACGTATTGGAAAAATCTTGACACCAGCTCTTGTTCTAGATGCTTTGACAAGTCTGTAGAGGAGTGGCGACAGTTCCATTGTCATCTGAATGACATCACCCAGTGGGTGACTGAGGCCGAGCAGTTGCTAGCAGATGGTATTGGTCCTGATGGTGTCCTGGACCTTGACAAGGCGAAGATGCAACAGCAGGTCTGGACACACACTGTACTGCTTTATTTCAATGCTTTTTCATTAATTTGCTACTGCCACAGGATAATATACCATTCAACTCATTGTGACATGCAATGCCCCCATTTTTTCTTGAAACTGATTTGAAGAATGAGTTTTAAGTTTTGTATTCGGTTTAAATTTCACCTAAATTAGGTCTCAAAAAAGGGGAAAAACACAACTTTTCTTTTTGCATGCTGTGAATATTCCTGTATTGCTTTTGTTTCAGAAAAATACCTTGAAGCAGTTTTAAATGGTGGACTAGATCTTTAGACAATGGAAGCCTAATTATATTTTTATTTTATTTTTCCTGTAGGACCTTGAGGAGGGCCTGACTAGCCACCAGACCATCTATTCAACTTTAAACAAGACAGGAGAGGGAATCATTGGGCAGCTTTCTGTCCCAGACAGCAGCCTCTTGCAGGAGAAAATGAGTGGACTGAATAAGAGGTGGAAAGCAATCTCCAGGGAGGTCAGAGAGCGGCAGAACCGGTAACTACCAAATGCTGGCCCTTTTCATCGAGTTAGAGTAGGCAAGACATTGATTTCGTCATTGTATTCCAATCAGCCATGAGGGTTAATTGCAATGCCCGTCATAAAAGCTGGCAGAAGGATTGCTTGCTGAATTCTATGCAAGTTGTGGAAGATGGTTTGGCAGGTGAAAACTTTAAAAGGGTGTGCTTTATGATACTTGATAGTTCTTTTTTTATTTGCTGTCTCTTCTATTAAACATTTGATTTTTTTTTTGCTTATTTCTCGCTGGTGTGTTTATAATCATGCATTATCTCTTTCTCCAAAACTTGCAAGGAAGCTTAACAGGTACAGGGGAACTGTAAATTGATTCCCTGCTGCCTGCCTGTGCTACTTGGTACCTTTTAAATGCAACCTGTAGATGTAATCAAAAGTTTTCATCTTGGAACTTTCTGAAATACCAGAAGTGATGCACATTTATCTACAGAATAGCATCTGCTTAGATTTTCTTTTTAATGTACAGTGTGTGTATGTGTGTGTATATATATATATGTGTGTGTGTGTGTGTGTGCGTGCCTATATATATATATATATATATATATATATATATATATATATATATATATATATATATATATATATATATATATATATATGCATGCCATACATGCCAAGGAAAGAGTCTGAATGTAATCGTAATTCGTAAGATCCAGGTATTACATTTTATGACTTTTGACATATGTCCATATAATAAAATATCTCACTCATTCGTATATATGACTAGACTTAAAGGGGAAGACCACCAACTCACAGATTTCCTGAAAAGGATGGATGAACTGCGTCTCTGGTTAGAAGAGGCAGAGTGCACTGTGGAAGATTTACCAGTGACTGCTACAGACAGAAACTTGAAAGAATTAAAGGCAAGATGTATTGCAGTCTTTCCATTCAAATAACCTTCATAAACTGTCATGTCTTGTTTTTTGTATTGAATGAACAGGATTAGATATCTCATGGTAATACTGTAATTGTTTGTAAAATGAATGCATTTTAATTTACAGTTGGCATGATGAGTCTTGTAACTGTGTAAACTGAGCATTTTTTAAATTTACAATTTAGGCTCTTAAATGACATTTAGACTGTTAATATTGATCATCCAAAATGAGATTTGTCTTCATAGTTTCCTCAGCCTTTTTTTCTATTTTTTTTTTTCTACCTATAGGCACTGGCAAATGAGATGAATTCTAAGAATGAAAAACTGAACTGGCTTAATCAAAATGGACCTCAGATACTATCAAGCAGAAGCATGAGCCTGCAAGAAAGAGATAAACACATTACCAAGTTGAGAGCTGTAAATATGAACTGGAGCAAGGTGCCAGGAGCTTTTAAACTTGTTGAGACTTTTGGGCAGTTGAGAATACTTGGTTAGAATCCCCTTTATAGCAATTGTATGACTAAAGTTACATTTCAAAATATCTAGATAACACAATATGGGTATGCGATATGGACAGCTATTGACGGTTGTATTTATTTAAAAAGAAAACGCAACAGGTTACAAATTAAAAGTAGATCAGAAACAATTCTGAATTAAAGTTTGACAATTTCTGTGACGAGCATATTACATCTTCAGCTTAATATTTAAAGGTTCAAAAGTAAATTGATGAAGAAACTCTGTTGGTAGGGTTTGTAATTGTTAGGTTTGTAGTACATGCTAAATGTACAACTTGTCTTACATCAAAAAATAAATACATTTTTAATAGGTATCCAGGGAGCTTTTGGACACAGTTGGGGAGGTTGAGGTTAACCTCCAAAGCCAGTTCCAGGACAAAATGAACCAGCTCGCTGATTGGGTGAGTGTGAAGCGGCAGAGAGTGAGTGGAGGAGGACCCAGTCAGATGTCTGCTTCAGAGCTTCAGGTATCTCTCTCCATCATACTAGTTAGTGATGTGTAATTCCAGGGCCCTTTTTAAATGCATCTAAAAAAATGTTTTCCCTGTAGAACCTTAAAGAAGAAAAATAGACTCTCTGTGTTGAGCTACAAAAAAGCTTTAGAAAATAATATTTATAGGATATTATTACAATCTTAAGTAACATTTACTTTGTTTGATATATTTATTAGGGGTGATGGGCAGGCATTTACCCAGTAAGTCATGATGTAATGTTTAGCTGTGTTTACAACAATCCTTGATTTGTGTCCATCTGTGGAAAGCAAGTTGAATGGATTGTGAACATCAGATCATGTCTTGGATGTATTTATTTATTTATTTTTGCCAAAGTACTGCATATTGTGTAATCAAAATAATATATGCTATAAAACAGGGTTGAAATTCCAATTGGCATGATAGTGTATGCTAGTTTGTCAACTATGTCTCCTTAAAAGTAGCAAACATTATGGATTTTCCAGATGTTGGAGACCACAATGAAGGAACGCAAAACAGAAATGGAAGATCTTCTTGCCAGATCTATTGATCTTCAGAAAAGGCAGCAGTTACTTCCTCAAGAAAAGGTACTTGTAGGGAAGAACACTTGTTTTACATGTAAAGAATATACACAAATAAAATATTTCTAAATAGTTTGAAGCTTAAATCTACAAATGTTTTTTTTTTCTGTAGTTCTTTTTTGCGAGAACTTTGAAAGCCTATTTGCTTTACTTTAAATAAAATAATATGATGTTACTGTAAGTTCTCAAATTTTTATACAAGCGGTTCTTTTTCACTAGCAGTAGTCTGTTGCAAGTGAATAATTCCTTTTGGATGTTTGCATCATGCACAACTGTTAACTATGATCATGGTTGATAAAATAATTTGTAAATTCATGGTCTCCTGTGCTTTTATATAGAGTAAAGTAGAGGAGCTGGCTGCCGATTGGAAGGCACTTGACTTAATTGTGAAGGAGGTTGTTCAGCAGCCTGTCAGCTGTACTCAGCAGGTCACACAGCAAAGGGTCACAGGTATGGTATTTTTAATCAACTAATACATGGTCAACTCATCACTGGGCTCCCACTACGTGTTGGGAAATTTTGGAGAGGAATCTGTTGAATATAAGATTTTGTGTTTTATTTTCTCCTGTCTTCCTGCACTGTAGTACCCTCTGCAGTCCAGATGGCCAGCCTCGTGACCTCAGAAGCTACCCATCAGACTGTGCAGAGTCTAGATCTGGTAGCACCCACAGACCTAAATGAGACAGCCACAGAGCTTGCTGATTGGCTGGTTCTGATAGACCAGATGCTGAAGTCAAACATAGTGACTGTAGGGGATGTAGATGAAATCAAAGCCACTACTGGGAGCCTAAAGGTATTCTATTTAAATTGTATGGCAGTTCTGAATGGGAATATAAATTAGTTTTTTTTTAAAGCTCACAAAATATTGAATGACTCATCTTCTGTAAGGTCACTGATTTGTAATTTAAAATAATAAACACTTCTAAAAATTATCTTTTGAATGCTAGTCATTTATTGTACTTACTATATGTATTTTTGTTGCTGTTAAGGTGCCATATAAATGTTAATTGTTCTGTGATTTGAAAAGGACGTAGTATTTGTTTTGGTTTTTGACTACAAAATATGGAGGAAAGATTTGTTTACCAAGGTAAACTACAGCAGATGATTTCAATAGCTTATATCTATGACTTCAAATCTTTTTTTATTTTTCTAGAGGACCAAGGCTGATCTGGAGCAGAGGCACCCGCAGCTGGACGATATCTTTACATTAGCTCAGAATATCAAGAACAAGACCTCTGATGTAGATGTACGGACATTCATTACAGATAAATGTAAGAACACGTCGGTTTACTTTTTATTACACTCTGCTCGGGTGTCAACTTTTCCTTCCAAAAAGCAGGTCATTATCTGGTGTGTCGGACAGTGCTTCACAAAATCACTGGACACTTGTTCACTTAGCAATTGAAAATATGTGTGACTGTTGCTGCCTTTTCCTGTAAATGCTTCAGATTTCATTTTACCTAGCAAAAACAAGTTAAGGTTTCATGTTATGTGATTTTAGTGTATTTATAATTGGTGCAGTTACTCAGTGCCTAATGTCTGACTTGCTACTAGTTTAGGAGAATTTTCCTAAAATGCACCCTGTCCTAATTTTCATAAAGCTTCTTTTGAAGGACACCCGCTGTAATGGTGGGACAGAATGTGTTTCAACATAAAAAAAAAAAAAATTGATAGATATCTTGAATCAATGTATATATACTTAAAAAAAAAAAAAAACAAACAAACAAAAAAAAAAAACTCAGTTGCTTTTCCCTCAGTGGAACGGGTACGTAACCAGTGGGACAGCACTCAGCATGGTGTGGAGACAAGGCTGCAGCAATTTGAGGAGATGGTGACTGACAGTAACCAATGGGAGGAGCAGAGGAGAGAGGTAGAGATGCTTATTGGTCAGAGCGAGGTGCGCCAGCACAACCTTCAACAGCTCTCCAAGGAACCCCTGACCAAACAGCTGGCAGATTATAAGGTTAGAACTAAACTATTAAGAGGCAAGGTGGGAGCACCACCTTGAATTACAGGTCATTTCTTACATTATACACATCTGAAAATATGCAGGTAAGTGAAATGTACAGTTGCAGACAAAGGTATTGGCACCTTATGCTTATTGAACCATAATTCAAGGTAACAAGGAGAACCACTTTTTGATCAAATAAAACGCAAAATACATTATCTGGTAATTTAAACAAATAATCTTTATTGGCTTATTGCATTTAAAGTATTCATTCATGACAAAAGTATTGACACCCCTGCTTTAGTATTCTTTGTCCTCCTTTTGCTTTTATTTTTGGCTTTTAGACATGTATTAAAATTCTTAACCATTATGTTACATCTTGTTGGTGAAATCTAGAATATTTCTTTCAGCTCAGACAGACTGGATACACAATGCTTGGCTGCAGCTTTTTTTCAGATTAGTCCAAAGCATTTCTATTGTTTTGAGATCTGGTGATTGCGAAGGCCATTCCAGAACTTTCGTCTTCATTTTCTTCTAGAATTCCAGAGTTGACTTAACTATATGCTTTGGGTTAATGTCGTGTTGGAAGATAAACTGTCTGGCAGTCAGCCTTCAGGCAGATGGTAGAATTGGCAGGGTGTCCATGGAAAAATAAGAATTAAGTCCTACATTTTGTGTTGAAGAACTAAGTGCAGCATGCCTCATTTGGCCACCAAAAAGTGTAATAGAAAAAACATGAGAAACCAAACAAAAACCCAGACATTAGCATTACGCAAATACAAAAAGAAAATTTCCATAAGAGAGCGCGGTGTACTATCCTTGTAGTATTTGCGAAACGTTTTTGACTGCATATATACTTATTGTAAACGTATTATACACGTACATATATAACAGAGCTTGAATTTCAGGGCGGGATTCACAAATTTTCCAAGTTACTGCCGCATAGCAGCAATTTTCAGCGCGGGAAAATCCCGCAGAGATATTTTGAAGACACCACGCTACTGTATTTTTTAGAATTCCTGAAACGCTACAACAATCTCTAAGGAAGTAGGGGTCAGTGACGAAGGCATTATGAGCCGCATTCTGAGTAGCGCTGGGTAAAATAAATAAATAAAGGTAGTGCTGGATATTTTATGTGCCGTGAAACTTTATTCTCTCGTACGCGATTCTCGGGCCGCTATCTTTAAGCATTATAGAAACGCAGTACAATGCAGTAAGTAAACAGTTTTGAAAAACAAAAAACAAAATACAATATTAATTCTTTACTAGTTGTTGTTTTGCAAGCAGTGACCTTCACTTTAACTCTTGAAACTCAGCCTCATTCATTTTGGGGCGCCAGCACACCGAAGGTTACGCACATATTACTCAGGCGCCGTAAAAGCCACCTATTATGGCTCGTTTAAAAGTACAGATTTGGGGCTTTCCAAAGACATATTCAGTGTAGGGATGGGACAGTATAAAATTCACGGTATGAAAACCGTTAAAAAATAAATATATAAATAAATAAAAATACCATGGTAACCTTAATATCTTGCTATACAGTACACATCGCAAGTTATCAAATAAAGGCTCAAAAGAAGAAAGACTAATATAAATCGCTTAAATTACCGTAATTCACAAAATAAAACCAACAAAACACACTTCATTTCATGGAGTGATTAAAACATTTGGTATTTAGTATTTTTACTATGCCAAATAACTTATGTTTCTTTTTTATAAAGACAATCAGAATAAATAAATAAATAGTTGTACACAGTGTTATACTACAACAGTATTAAGATCTATTTGCTCAAAATGACGTGGTGCTGTAGTTTGCTAAAACATTTTAATCTATAAAATTAAATAAATAAATATAAAAATATTTTTCAGACACTTTGCTAAGGCTGCAAGTACCATCGCTTGATTTAGGAGAAGCGTGTTTGCAGTTGAAAATGCATTAACCGGTGTGGAACTGAATTACGATAATTGCAGTTTAGAATAAAAGGAATGGTATTAATACAGTAATGTACCTAAACCGAAAAACCGGTATACCAACCCATCCCTAATTCAATGTGTGTATACGGTACTCCTAGCCGGAACTACGATTGCCTGAAGTTAAGCATCCTGTGACAGTGTTTACAGTTTAGGTTTCGTTTTGAGTCTATTGCTCCATCATTGTAGCAGACTGAAAGGGCTGGTATTGTTGGAAAGCTTAGAAGATCACCTTTCCCCCCATGTTAATTTCATATTGAGTTTCAATGGTTCAGTATTATGGCTTGTAAGAAAATGTTATGGCTTTATTTGATAGATGAAAACAGTGAAAAACAGGCTGAAATAGGGCTGAGTGTAAAGAGATAAAAAAAAAAAACAGATGGAGCCCTGGTTAAAAAGAAAAGCACCTTTTTCTTATGCTGCATGCAAAAACTTTGTCAAGCAATGGAGAGTGCTCTGTCTCACAGTGATGAACAGCTGTTAGGTCTCCTGAAAGCAGCTTGTTTTAAAGCAAAGCAACACTATATATATATATATATATATATATATATATATATATATATATATATAATATATATATATATATATATATATATATGTGTGTGTGTATATATATATATATATATAAACTATATATATATATATATATATATATATATATATATATATATATATTTTTTTTTTAATTAAAAAGTGTTTTTTTTGGGAAATCCCCCTTTAGTATAAAAAGACCAAAAGTCAATAATAAAATATACAAGTTTTCCTACAGAAAGTAGCTTCAGCAGTTCTGGTCCTTATGGTTGTCTCCAAACGGAGCTAAAATATCAGCACTCTGGGTTTAATGTTATAAAAATGATGTCTTTGGACATCCATTTTGTTTTAAGTGTGTCAGTTGAATATATTCTATGGTACTTCTTGATTGTTGCACTGATTGTGGATTTTGCTGTTGCATATTTCTTTGATAGTTCTGCAGCCATTGTGTGTGTTTAGTTTGCTACAAGTGCTTTTCTCAAACCCCACTCCTTAGTCTTGACCATCATCAGCTGTGTTGCCAAAAGTCATTCTTCAACAGATGTTGGAATTTTTTTAAATTCTTTTTGCAGAATTACTGGAACCGTGCCACAACTTTTGTCATGAACAAATATTTAAAATTGCTTAAGTGCTTTTGTTTTGTTTGTAAAGATTGTTTGCTAAACAACCAGAAATGGTGTGTTGTGGTCTTTTTTCATATTAATTGGTGGCTTATGTTCCCTAAATGCTTGTATTTAACATATTCCCTTTCAAGTACGAAATGTAACCATTACCTAATGGGTGTTTACCTCCTAAAGACCGGCTACCATTACCCTTCAAGGTCACTGCGTTCATGCCAACTCGGAAGACCTGAGAAGAAATTGGTGCTGAGCCTTATGCGTCTCTAGTATTTATGTCTTTGGGGTGACAACGACGTCTGACACATACAGGGCTCTTAAAGGAACAGCTTTGATACAAGTGCTTAGGTAATTCGGGCTATAAGAGATTATATCCCATCAGGTAATAGTTACATTTCTATTTCAGGGAACCAGGATTATGATAGTAACCTAACATTGTATTGCATAAAGGTGAAGTAGTTGCACCCCGAGTGCTGTTAATTACACTTAGTAAGTCTTTCTGAAGTTGTACATTTAAATTTTATTAATGTAATCACTTTTTTTTTCTGAAATCTTTTCTGAAGACAAAAAACACCATCTGAGTTCCAGCTGTTGTCTTATTAAAACAGTATCACACATGAGCAGCAGAGGGTGCATGTGCAACACTAATAACAAGGACAGATTGAAGTTGACAGGCATTTGACTACGTTCACTAGACAATACAGTAATTAATTAATGCCCCAGTGAACATCGGCCTACTGTGATGACAAGTCAGGCTTTTGTAACTTTAAAAACATAAAAGATATTATCAGGGGAATAGCTCATCTTTTTTTGTTGTTTCATAGATGTTTTTGCAAGACTTGAACAAGGGACAGATTACAGTGGTAGCCTTCAATGACATCTCTGGCAAGCTGCTCCGTGACTATCCAAATGACGACACCAGGAGGGTGAAGGAGGCCACTGACAGGAACAATATGGCATGGAACATGATAAATAATAGGTTTGTAAACCATAGGAGGCATTACTCCACTTGGTAGGGTTCATTATATGTGTGTGTGTGTGTGTGTGTGTGTGTGTGTGTTTATATATATATATATGTGTGTGTGTGTGTGTGTCTACTGCAGTGGATCTGGGGCTTCTGGATTAAAGTATACATAAAACACAATAGGTGGGAAATGTGCACACAATTGTACTTTTACATGAGCTCTGGATGCAGATGTTTGCTTCACATACAGAAAATGTAAGGTCATGGTGACCAACCTTTTAACAAACTAACACTTGATTGACTAACCAACCTGAAAATAGATACCTCCAGCAGAGGAGACCCCTTACTGGATAAGAAAGCTTAAGTCCACTGAAATATACTTTTATTTGAGATCCACACACCCAAATACCATTGAGTGTAAAATATAATTGAATGACTTAGCAATTGCTTTCAGTCTTTTTTAAAGACTGAAAAAAAAAACAACAAAAAAACACATTACTTTTAATAATGTACTAAATTGATCCTGTGGTGTCTTGAAATTTATAAATATAGCTCATTAAAAAGATATTGTGGTTGAATGATGCATCGTTAATAAAACACAGTGCAATGTAATATACACTACCCTGGTGTCTGGGTTGCCTTGAATTTTGCAGCATTACAGAAGTACACAAGGGGGAAAAAAAAAAAAAAATCTGTCACAATCTAATTTTCTTTAAATACAAGAATTTCATTTATTTTATGACATTTTTCTTATTTTCCAAACTGTATGTATAATACACTTCCTAAATGATGATAAAAAAAAAAGAAACCTTTACTTCAAAAAGCGTAACTTGACTTTAATTTTCTTATAAATTGCAAAGATACTGTATTGGCAGCTAACGTGTGAGTGCGTGTGTGTTGTGGTAATTAAAAAACTTAACTGGTTTCATGATCAACATTTAAATGTTCAAAACAAGAGAACTTCTTACAATGATATTTATGTATGCATTTTTCACATTGCAATTGAAGCAAGTTTATTATGCAGGAGACGGGGATTAGCAACCAATAGCCAGTGAAAGAAAATAGCTGCCAAAGGATGCTGCCTCTAGGGCAATGCATATCAAACAATAATTAGTATTCAAATGAAAGCCCAGTTCAGACTTGGCAGTTTTGTTATACAGTGCATCCAAGTTTAGGATGCACAGATCAACCAGATCCAAATACAGTTCATTAGCATGCTCATTGATGGGGACGGGGCTAAAGCATTAGTCAAATTTACCATCGAAGTTGGCAGTTAAGATGACACTGGATGTCTTAAATGCAGGTGTTGTGTGAATTGCAATACAAAATTCTTCTGGCCAGTGGGAATGAAACCCAAAACCCACTTGATACTGGCTTGTGTGCTAGTCCAAAATCACTTTGTTACCTTTTGAACCCACACTATACTCCTGCGTTTTTTATTAATTTGTAAAAATAATTTTTAAGTTTGATATCTATGCTCTGCCAATAACACTGAGTTAGTACCTGTGTTTTGGTTCCGCAGTAGTAAATAGGAACCCGCCGAAGACAAAGTGTCATTTAGGCTCTAGTGGCATAACCATTAAAATGTGGTGGACTTTAAACTGAACCAGAACATTCACCGTAAAGGAAATGGGATCAATTCTGAATGTCCAGATGAATCTGGAAACTAGCAAGCTATCCATATGGTTTTAGTAAATGGATAATGGAGTTCACAGTGTGATTTCTTTCTAATAAACACTACCACCAAACCTTTTTGGGACCCAGTCCCAGTAGCACCCAGTGTTCATGTTGCATCGTTGATGGTTTTGAAGTTACTAGCGCTAAGTTGTTGCTGAGGGTTTTTCTTCTATGTGCATCACGTTCACACCTGTTTTGTTTTTCTTATTCTTTTTTCTCCTACCCTAGGGCTAGCGATAGACAGAGCTTTCTGGATTCTGAAATTAAGATGCTGCAGACCTCTCTGAAAGAAATGGAGGTCTTCCTCAAGTGGTTGCAGGAGGCGGAGATTACTGCGAATGTGCTAGCTGATGCCTCACAGAGGGAGAGTCTTACACAGGACAGTGTCCGTGTCAAAGAGCTAAGAAGTCAACTGGAGGTAAGGAAAAGTTCCCGGGGAAAGGTGTGTATCAAAATATAATTTCTTTACTCAAAGTTATTTAAGCAATTTAGGTCATTACTAGTTTTATTGTTGGGTTTTGCTGTTGATTTGAAGGGCCAGGTTGTTATACTGTGTTTGGTTAGTGGACTTCAGTGGATTTCTCGCTCTCAACCCTGTTGCCCTCAAAGAAAATGTGTTTTCTGAGCCTCCTGCTTAGTTTTTATTGATGTACACAATCAAGTAAAACAGCTTTGGGATAATTTTACATACTGCTTGGGAAATGGCATTACAAAGCGCACAGCCAATTTTTTCAGTGTCGTTAGACGTCCTCATGGAAAAGGTACAGTATGTGTACAATGTCATTCTGAGCATTATGCAAAAACAAGAGACCACTGTACTGTCAACATCACATCAAATTAATGGTAAGAACATTAGACCATTAGCATCTAATGGTAATTGACAGAGGTGATAAGTAAGTGGCAATCACTCAAGGAGGCATAATCTGGATGAACTTGGGTGTCCAAAGCTTAAGATCTTTTATATACTATTCCAAATCAAAAATGTTTCATTATCCTTCAACTTGATTTTGCTTTTTTTAAAGACTAATCAGTGTAACTAATCAGTCATTAATTGGTAATCAAAACAGTTAACTTTCTGATTCAGTGGCAGTAATACATAGCAATAAGCTGCATATCTAACTATCTATTTTACATACCAAAATATTGACACACTTACATTTTGTAAATGCCTTCTTTAATAGAGATATGTCCTGTACTACTGAAAAGCAGATAGGTTTGGTTTTAGCCAGAAACTTAACACAATATTGTTGTTAGCTATCCACTACATATAAGACCTACTGTACACTCTATTGTGTATGTCAGTGAACTTTTCAACAATGAGTAAGTAAATATTGAATGTGGAACCGTTTTGTTGGTGTTAACATTGAATTCCTTTCTCAGGGCCATATATCACTTGACACACCTACTGATTTTAGTACATTTAAGTAAGTTAATCGGTGCCTGAAGGCTAAAACATGTTGTGCCAAGCTCAAGAAAGGCTTTTCCCCAGTGGTCAAAACTAGCACAAAGTGATGATTGACTTGCTTGATTTAGGTTAATTCTTTTCCCTTTTGAGACTGCTGCGTTTTAATGGCTTGTCATCTGTTATGATATCTGGTCAGTTTTGTGGCAGCAGAGCACTGTCCGAATCCTTTTTGAGTCGGCTATTTTCTCTGAAAGAATGTATTTGTGTAGGTTGATTTATGGGCTATCAAAGATTGCAGAAGGCTCTCTGTGAATTACTGTCATTTGTGGCTCAAATAATTGCTTTTGCTTGGTTTTCAAGAACTACTCCATTTAGCCATTTCAGCTAGCAACTCAATATTTAGTTTTATGGAAACCCCTCTGACCAAAATTAAATGGCACCACTCACTTTGACCTGGGTCACTGCCATATTGGGGTCATGTGACTTTTTTGTGACACTGGCTTCATACATGGTACACAGCAGTGTTCTGTGTCAAATTTTTATCACAAATGTCATGCAAGCAAAATAAACCTTTTTGTGTTAGTTATTTTTAAAAAGCTGCTACTCATTTCTCAAGCTTTTGTGGTATGGTAGTTACTTCATATTTGGAGCGTTATATAAACACTGATGATGGCATTGATCCCTTACTGAATATTGATGCCTTAGTGAGGTCATGTGACCAAGTTTCTGCTGTATGCAGACTGTACTTTGAGTTATAGTTAATGTTTGGTTCACTGCTGTATTCTGTGATTCTCTCAATCAGGTTTTATTACAGATGGTGTTCAGAACAAATAAGTTTCACTGCCACTTTATTTTAACATCAAGCATGATGCAGTTCTTTCACACATTTTACGTCACGTTTACAAACTATTTACTCTGATACAATATTCCCTTTGATTTTGCCCACATGGATTGTTGGATTTTGTTTACAAAAACTTCCATTTCTAGATGCTTTATGCGTATCACAAATAAGCTTCATATACTGTAGCTATGTTTATTAAAGGAAGTCCCTTTTGTTAGGCAGACAATTTATAAATATTTCTTTGGCGTCTTTTGAAACACATCCGTTTGTATCGCTCCTTGTCACAGATAGCTCTGTGGTGATGTGTGACCTGGAAGTATAGGACACAGCTTTGGTGAGTGAAATGCGCTGGTGCGCAGATTTAATAAACAAACACACACTTTTCACAAAACAGAAACAAGACAAAAATAGAGAGATATAAAACAGACACGAAACAAAGATATCATGCTTAGCAGTTGCTTTCTAATATAGACTCTCTTGTCTCGCGACTCACGTCTCTCGTTCCTCCTCTGAACACACAAACACTGTATCGCCCATGATCAACCTATTTTTACACTGTGGCTGGAGCCTTAATTAATCATTTATTCAATTCACGGCTCCAGCCACATTCCCACATGTTTTTGCAAGGAGGATTTTAACTTCCTCCCCGTCACCCGTTGTTCCACACACACACACACACATCCCCATGCTCGCTTAACAATATACCTTTTAATCTACACATTAAGTGATTGTGCAGTCCCGTTCCTAAATAAATCACGTGTGCTACATAATCCACGCTTCGTGCAGCACTACACACATACATATAAACATAAAACAGTCAAATAATGCTATGCCTTATAAAGATGAGAGAATAGAATTTTAGATAACTGGATACGCCAGACTATAAAAATGCGTTTTTAGTCGAGATTTAAAAACATCAACCGAGGGAGCGTCCCTTACAGTACTGGGCAGGTCATTCCAGAATTTCGGTGCAGTGTAGCAGAAGCATCTACCACCTGAGTTTTTATTTCCCCTGAATAATGGTTATAGAAAGTAACCGGGTATCCTCAGATCAGAGTGACTGATTGGGGACTCATGGTGTTAAAAGATCCAAGGTGAGGTGGAGCAAGGCCATTTAGAGCCTTATAGGTTAATAACACCTTAAAATCGATCCTAAATCGGACAGGAAGCCAGTGTAGAGATGCCAGCACAGGAGTGATGTTATCTAGTCCCAGTTAAAACTCTTGCAGCAGCATTTTGTACAAGTTGCAGACAAGATATAGCATTGCTACCAGTACCAATTAAAAGATAATTACAATAATCAACTCTTGACTGTGTAAAAGCATGCTTCAATCGCTCAGCATCCCGTCCTGGGAGGAAAAAATACCTCTCAATCTGGGCAATATTTCTTAAATGAAAAAAAAGTTGTAACATTTTGAATGTGTGCCTCAAATGAGAGGTCTGGGTCAAAAATGACACGTGTTTTTCTTTTGTTTTTTTTAATTTCTGCTATAAAATCTGTACAAAGACTGTTGACTACAAAATCTGCCGAGTATATATTCTGTTGTTTCAGTGAAAATTAACTCCTTGTCTACGAGTAATATTACCCAAGGGTAGCTTATAAAGAGAAAACAGAATTGGGCCAAGAATCAAACCCTGGGGACCCCTCATGTAACCTTTAATAAAGAGGTCTCCTCCTTAATTTTAACAAACGTTAGAGATAGGATTAGAACCAGGACTGGACAGTACCTGACGGTCCCATCATATTTTCAAGGCGATCAATTAAAACAGAGTGATCAGTGGTGTCAAGCTGTACTTAAATCCAGTAAAACAAGAACTGAAGGTGAGCGCACATATTGAATCGCACAACAGGTGCTTTATGGACTTTCTGAATCCTTTTGAGTTACTCATTATTTAGTGTGTGTCTAATATAGAACCCCTTATGGGATCTCCTTTCTGGGATAAATCAAGGCAACATTAATAAACTGTTAAACTTTGCAAATGTACATAGATTGTTGTTGTTGTTTTGTTATTATTATTATTATTATTTTTTTTTTAAATGACTAACTTTTCTTCTGTATATATGGGTCTTCCACTTTCCATATTTGTAAGACATCCCATAAATATATAGAATGAAACACTGGCCATTTCTTTTGGTGGTGATGCTGCATGTAAATTATCCATTGTTTTTTTTTTTTGTTGTGCAATCGGAGCTTAAAAAAACCCTCTACCCAAGATTTATAGCACACAGACTCACTCTCACTCTGCTACTGTGTCAGAGCTGTATTTGGTTCAAGAGAGCCGTAGAGATGCGCACACACACACACACACCATCCTTTCCAGCAAGAGGAGAGAAGAATACATGCCATCCTGTCTTTTAGTGTAAATCTCAGCTGCCAGGGATGAACTCCGGTGATACGCTGAAGTCAGTTTCCCATGGGACCACTCCTTTGTTTCTGCATCCTTCATGTTTCAATTAATAGCTTTCCCCTGCTATCAAGCTCACTCTTGTGTTGAGGTAGTATTAGTATTAGTAGCAGCAGCAGCTTATCTTTTATCAGCTCAACTTCTTGCCTCCTTCACTGCGCCGGCAGCACCTACATGTTCACAGAGTTTGGGACATCTCTGAATTTTCTTCAAATATACGTTCACCTCTGCTTCCAAGACATTAAGCGTGGCAGGATTTTCACTCTGAGGCTTTATTCAGTAAGGTTAGAGGCAAGCATGCCCAGAAAACAGTCTAATCGTCTTCTTGTGACCACAAGGAAATGAGTGCAGCTCTTCGTTTATAATGCAAATTCCACAAAGCCTCCCAAAGTGTGGCAAACTTAAAATGATGGCTGTGGTGAGGACATCCCTGCAGAAAGTGGTGGTCTTCTTGCGTCGCTTGCAGAGGATGGCTATCTCTTCCCCACGCTATCAGAAGCTTTGTAAGGTGAGTGTGCAGCTGGAAACTTTTGTAATTCTGTAATTTGTTTTCAGGATAGGGGAATCTGTAATCAATGTTAGTTTTAACACTTTTGTCTTTTTGTGGTTATCGTTTCTTTTGATCTACTGAAGAAATGGTAAATGTTTCAGGACATTCCTCATTTTAACTTTATTCTAAGTTGCTACCTAAGATTAGCTTATTCAGAACAGGTGCTGGATTCATATTTGTAATTTTAAATTATTTCAAAGAGTGATGCTTACACCCAGTTTTGAACTTTTTTGTTACATTAATACGATCTTACATTTTTTATATTAAATTCAGTTATGTTAGGCTGATTTGTGCCAAAGCATTAGAAATTCAGACGATTATATATTTGTCCAGATTCTGCTAAAACCGATTTAAAGGAAAAAAAAAGAAATGCATTGATTCTGACTCAATTCTGATTTAAATTTAGTCCACTCACAATACACAGTGGTTTTATTATGACTTTGGGATCAGGGGAGTTGAGTCAGGATGATTACAAATGTGGAGCAGCTGTGATGCTTTTTAACAATCTAAAGCACTTGACCTCATTCCAGCTTAATTAAATCCAGACTTGTAACCATGTCCTAATCATACAAAACATTTTATGTTTGCTAAGATTTGGATTGAACAAATGAGAATCTGAGCTGTGTGTGTACAAAATCAGTGATGGCTCTCCATCTGAAACGATTTCCACCTGGGGCAGTTGTTTTAAGTAGGTGAAGATGAAGCAGGTGATTCTGTATTGTTTACCGTGTTTTCATTTCAGTAGACTCTGGGGAGGGGTGGTGGGTAATGTATGGGATTGAGCCTGTGGCTGTGCTATTCATGCTTTAGGTCTGCAGTCATTCTTCATTCATTTCACATTGCTAGGCAGCCTTACTGGCATTCTGTGATGGATCATTGCAGACTAACATAGATGGATGCTTTTTTCCACTAGCTGTCCTTAAACTTGACAGCCATGTGGCACTTTGTCATTGAAATGTGTTCCATAAATAGTTATTGTTTCGACTGCATGCTAAATATAACTTTAGAGGGGAAATACATACCTGTTTACAGAGGGTAGAATTGGAATGTCACTAATACGGTGTGGACTGGCTCTTAGAGCTGCAATTGACATTGGAAACATTTATTCGGTTTGCTACAGTTTTTGTAAGCCATAGATGTACACACCCACACTACACTGAAATATGCAAATACCTTTACTTCAGATTGTTTTTGTAAGCAGGTGGTTCAAATTACCTTAATGTGCTGACTTGATTTGACCACCCACCTACAATGGAACAGATGTGTTATTTCCCACACAAGCACAAAATCATTTTTTATATCTGTCTGTATCTATCTGTCTCTTTCTCTCACAGGTTTGCAATATACAACTCTCTGCATTTGTACTTAACCATTTGATGTAGTTAAGAATTATTGGGATCAAATTAAAACTACCTCTATACATTAATGGTTATTGCCTTCCAAAGAACTTTCAGTTTAGCAGGGAATTTCCAGAACTGCTTTTGCCAAGTCATAGGTTAAGCAAACCAGTGCTCATCTCATGATGCTCCTTTTAATATTACAATATTACGGTGCTGTGCTGATTGTGTTGTACGAAAAAGCAGCACTCTTAAGGGAATCCAATCAATATGAACCATAGAAAATGAACACTCTAGGTTGTGGTTGCTTGATGAGACGAGTTCATGTCTTAAGTCCCACACATTTAAGAGCCACTAATTGTTATTTGTATTTCACAGAGCCCTGAACGCTGCATTTATATTTAATTGTAGCCCTAAGAGAGATGAAGGGTACGGATATATCTGGGGATCCATTGTAACATTCCCCATCATTAAAGGAAGAAGTGTGACAGGAAGACTTTTTTAGATGCCTGATACGTTCATTCAGATTAAAGAATGTGAAAGCAGAGGATTCATATGCTGCTTTCTTTTTCCCTTTTTTTTTTTTTTTTTTTTTTTTTTTACTTGAGTGGGAGAAAAAAAAGCATTTTTTCATTCAGCATGACCTTGTTGATCACAAGCAAGACAGCAGAATCTCTGTAGTAAGTGTTGTCTCCAGAAGGGCTGTTAGTTACAACTAACACTTATAACTTAAAACCAAAAAGAAAACTAAAAATCGAACTAGTCACAAAAAAAGACAGTTACTTCACAGGGGTTATCAATTCATGTCCTAACAAGCAGGTTTTAAACCAAGTCATGAAAATGTGTTGTAGCCAGTTATTTACAGTGTAATTGTTACTGGTGTTTGCAAGGAAACATAAGAGTTAAGAGCATATTTAGATCATACTTGTGTAAATAAGTGGATATTGCTCTTCAGTACTGGAGCCCTCATCTCTTAAATGTTTTTTTTTTTTTTAATGCAAAATGAAAGATGTGCTGCTGAAAGTTTGTATACCTTACCAAAATAGACAACTGATGTATTTTCTTTTTAAACAAATTTGAATGAATGGAGGGGGAATTGAAAGAACTGGCTCTTCATCAGAGCTGTTTGCTGGGTGGGTTGTTTAATCAGTTAAGCTATATTGCTGCAAAAAAAAAAAAAAAAAAAAAAAAAAAAAAAGCAAGCTGCCGGAGTGATAAGTGAGTATTATCTGCTGGTGACAAAGGTTCCTGATTAATGAAGAAATTCCATTCAGATACCCCATTATGTGGTACCACTTCACTAAGCCTAGAAGTAAGAATAGTTCAGTTTCTACCAATTATGGCAGTCAGTGTGTGTTGCAGTTTTTGTTTCTGATTTTAAATCATACAAACTATAAGGAAAAATGTGATATGAGCATGGCCCATAGCCTGTGCTTCTTTGTTAAACTTAATGTTGCAGACAGAAGGGCCTTGTACAGTACCCAATGTACTGGACTGAGAATGGGCAGTATAGTAAATGTATAGTTTGTGAGTCCAGTAAGTAAATAAATATATAACACAGAAACAGCAAACACAAAAAAATAAGTGAAATCAAATGCTCAGTTGGTACCCAGTGTTTTCATACAGAAATGCCAGTTGTCTCATGTTAAGTGAGTTGGTGAAGCATTAATCAGATATGAGGTTTAATCAGATAGGGGTTTAAGAAGATATTTAGGATATACAGCCTTTTACAGGCATGCTAACAGGGAGTTTGACCGCTGGAATGTAAATATTCCCAAAGGATCCATTCTTATTCTGACACTTACTAGCAGGAATATATCACACCATCATGAGGCTAATCAAATTAGATGTTTTGCATTCTTACAGGAGAAGACTGAACACTTAGCTAATATTTCACTTGTGTAATTTTTTTTTGTTATGTTTTGGAATGCAAATTAACCTAGTCCAGTAAAGTATGAGGAGCTGATCAGAAAGTTATGTAAAAAGTTATACAACAGCAAAAGGCAACTGAAACATGAGAAGATTAGAGTGAAACAAGAGGGATCATGTTGGTGTTGTAATAGGGATTAGTGCTGAAGGAGATAAATGTTTAATTAGTACGATATTATTTAAAGATTATCCTACTGATTTTTTGCCAGGAACTGAAAAAAGCTTGGCTGGGGCGTGGTGTAGAACGGCAGAGGGGCGTAGCGGATGTGTAACCCCCATCGTGCTACAGGCACCGAACCGGTACCAAACAGCATTGCTTGTTATTAGCAGAATGCCTGGGTTTATCACCGTGACACATGCAAAGCCAGCCTACCTGTCTAGTACCAAGCAGGCCTTGTTGATGTCCAGTTACTGTCTTTAACAAGCTGAGGCAGCAACTGTACATTTTCATCTTAGTAATAAAATGCCAGTACCACTGTACTGTGGAATATATTTAATACACACACACAGATTGAATAGAGAAGATAGATGCAAAGAAGTTAAAAGCTTTAGACAGAAAAAATCTGTAGAAAAATGGCAGATGCAACTAAGTCATTAGTGGCAAAAAAGATCTCTCCAGTCTATAAAACATGATAGATGTTTTCAGTGCATTCAGAGAAAGGCAGATGTGTTAAAAGGAGCTGAATGTTTGAATATGTACATCAGTTACTACAGTCATGGTTTCAGCTCCCTGAGCTCTGGTTAATTTAACACATTTTTTGCAGTTAAATCTCTGCAATCCTTTGTCAGATCCTCTTCAAAGTAGTGGTGCGGCATTGATAACATAATCGCAAACATATAACATATAAAAGTGTTTCCTTTCCATCCAAATACTTTTATTTGCACTTCAAATGTAGTAAAATGAAACGTATGTTGTGCTCATGGACACAATGTTCTATTGTGGTTTCCACAGCCGACCCCCCCCCCCCCCCCAAAAAAAAAATAACAGGAGAGTAGACACATTCTGTTTCCATCAGCTCACACTGATAGTTAAAATGAACCTTGAAGTCTGTTTTAGGAAACCATTTAGGAACAAATATGCAAGCTGTTAGTTGACAAGTTTTGCAAATGCTACTTGCAAAGAATTCCACTTGAATGGCCTGTTTTAAAATTTGCTTAAGCGTCTCCTGGACCCCCACTTAATTTTTGGTCTCTAAATATTATCTTTGAAAAAATAATGAAGCCAAACTTTTTGAAAATGTGAAGGCCTGGTTTTTTCTAGTGTAATTTTGAGTTGGCAACCTCTGAAGACTTCTAAGCAAGGTTGCGGCCAGGTATTTTGGGGCTCAGGACAATTCCTATGAAAAGGCCAACCCCCCCACCCCCCCTGTTCTCAATCCTGCTAGCGCACATTGATGTAGTTTTACCTTGTAAACAACCTTCTAATTAAAATGTATTTTCTTGGTATTTTAACAAAACTCAGACTTACTTGTCACCCATGAACAAAGACCTATATTCATGATTAAAATACCATAAACCTGTTTAATTAATTTCTAAACTATTTAGATAAACAGTGATGTTTCTGTATGTACTTATTCCCCTATAGCGATTTAATAGCTCATGTCAAAGAAGCAAAAACAGCTCATATTTTTCTTATGCAGATATACAAGCAGTTAGACAGTAGCTTAACTGCTTTATGGCCGATACCTCATTATTCCAACAACAGAGTACACAAACCTCTGTCAATAAAAAATATTTAATGCATTTATTTTTTTTTTTTATCATACTATAAGCTTTTTCTTTAGCTTATTGCAGGTTCACACAATCAAGACCACTTCAGGTATCATCTTTTTTTTTTTAGGGTCCAACAATGTTCATCTCAACATTAACTCAGTGACTAATTATATACTGTAGTAGGCACAAGAACATAAACACAGCCACTCGCTATCTTGCCGAGGGTGGAACTGTGTTACCCTAAAACATTTCTCCTGGAAACACTACTTAATAAACTATAGTGTTGGTTTCCTTTTAGTGTGTTGAAAAGTTCCTACCAGTTTATATATAGAAAACACATTAACTTCTCCTATTGATTTACATTCAAACTAATTCACTGAATTTCTCATTTGTTAATGATACATGCATATAACGCTTCTTACCATTTTTTACTTCTATCCTAATCATTTACTACTATTATTATTATTATTAGGCTTCAAACCTGGCTTGGGAAGCCTACTGTTGTAAGGATTTTTTTTTCTTCCCAAAAATTTAAAGTGCTCCTGTTTACACATGATGTAACCAATCAACATGAAACTTGGCAGGTATTGAAGTTCTGATGCAAAAATATTGTGCTCCTGCATCAAATAAGATGATGCATATTTTGGAAAAACCTTTCAAAATCATCTTCTTGGGAACCACTGAAGCGATCGATCTGTCATGTCATATGACATCAGCAATCAAACCCACCTCAAGTTTGCAAAGCAGAAGTGGTTGTGATAAATTTTACTATCAAAATGGCTGCCACCAAAATGCATCCAAACATCAAACTGCTTCTGTTTGCAAACGGTTTAACCAGCTAACTCCTAACTTGGTAGACGACATCCTGGGGACAGTGGAATTGGAATGTGGCAAAATGGTGTTTTTGTAAAACAAGGTGGCCGCCACACCTACATTTTTGTTCTTAAATTTAAAAATGGTTTATTTAATTCACTCCAAAATTTATAAGCATCGTCCCTTTGTCAATACAATTGACTTTTTCAAATATGGTCGCATGACGCATTTCTTTTAAAAACCTTTCAAGATCTTCAGCCAAATACAAAACTAGCAGTGCACAAAGTGCAGATAGGGTAATGGTTATTATGTAACACATTTAGGAACTCATATGTGCTCTATTCAGAAATTACCTTGATCGTGACCTTTGATCTCTCCTTAAGGTTAAATGAAAAATTATTTTGTAACCCCTTACAGTGTGTAGATAGGGTCATGGTTACTATGTTATTTAAAGCATCGTGAGATAATGAACTGATGCAGTATTTTGAATTGAAACTGCTCCATACAACTGATCTGTTGTTGACACTTGTGCTGCAGCTCTTCTGGTACTGAGCTGGAAGCCGTACAACTCTCTGGTTGTTGTTGGTTGTTGTTGTTGTTACCATTAAATATAACAGGCATATGACATACAAATATGTTATCACATCTTTAGTCACTTGGGGGGGTCAGAGGTCAAGTGGGTAAATAAAAGGAAGACGGCAGCTGGGTGAAAGGGGGGTGTGTGGACCTTGAGTCCATAAGTAGAAGCTGTAGCACGTTTGCAATATGCTGCTGTTTTTATGCAACATTTCTAAAGTAAAGACTCTGAATTGAATTACTGCCTGTCACTTAATTACTATTGCTCTGCCCACAACACTGCCATAGGAAGTAGCTTGAACCCTGATTCTCTAAGTTTTGTGACAGTCTGCGGGACGACGCCACTTTGCGCCGTGACAATAACCTATAAATATTACAATACCACAAAAATAACAAAAAAAAAATTGTTTTGTCTGAATAATAATAATAATAACAACAACAACAGTAATAATAATAATAAAAAAAAGCAGTTCCTACCTGTATGGTTGTCCTTTCTCCTTCCCTGGTCCTTTGGTGGCTTCCTAAGCTGTAATACAGAACACACCGTTGTGCTTTCTTATTTGCAAAGTCGTGAATTATGTCTTTGAAGTGAATTTTGCAAGCAAGTCACATTCAATTGACAGAATGGCAAATTTGTTCAATCAGTCCTGACACACAGTGGATTGGAGAAAGCTTTTGACCTGACGTTTACTGAAAGTTCTTTCATCCTCAGCAACAATCACAGGCAGTCTGCAAAAGATCTTAATGGATAAGCAAATTTCACCAAAACTAGTTTGCAGTTTCATGTTGTAGATTACATTAAATAGGTTCAAAGGCCTTAAATTGTTTTGAAAAGTGGCGTTGTAGATTTTCTTCAGATGGTGAACTTCACTTCCCAAACCATTTGTCAGATCCTGAAAATACTTAGACTAGCCTTTCACACTGTTTATTGATTTCTTTAGCACTCATGCTCTTAAACTTCAGAACTGCTGCAAAGTCATCACAGATAGTTCTAACGGACTGAATTCAACTACTTTATTGATTGATGATGTTGTCCATTGCCACATAATACACTTCATTGCAAAATGTATTCTGTGGACTTTCACTTGTAACATCATTTGCAGTTTCATCGTGAAGTTGTTTGCACTTTCTTTGCCAGTTTAATTTGTAATTGAAGTTACGTGCTTTGTGTTTTGCCACTATTTTATCCAAATATGTGCAGACTGAAGAAGCAAGTTTGTCTCTTCAAAACTCTGTAGAACTTTTACCCACAAAAGACTTGAAGTAGCTTTTCAGACCTTTTCCTTCAGACATGGCTTCATTAGACAGTTTACTTGATTTGACAAAGCTATCTAGAGCTGCAATAATGTTGGGGCACTTTGCAGCAGGGCAAATTGCTTCGATTCAAGCGCTTCACCTCGTTTCACTGAAGCAATGTAGAAAGCAACTTGTTTTTTCTTTCAGTATAACCCATCTTTCGGGGCTGCCACTGAAAAGAACGCATAGCCAATTTACACAACCAAAAAAAGTGGCTATTTCGCAGCATTATTCTACAGCATGCACTCCAGCTAGATTCAGAGAATGAGAAACACAGCGAGAATATGTGGCAAGTGTATTTTTTTCACAAATATGAGATTGTACACCTTTTGACTTTTCCAGACATACTGGCTCTGTTGTCAGAACCTAGGCCTCTGCAATCAACAATGTCAATGCCATGTTTTTGCAATCCTTGTTGCAGCATTTCTGCAATTTCCTGCCTACTCTCTTTTGCAAAATCAATCGACTCAATAAAATGTTTGTAAATGTTCTATTCTCCGGCCTCTGTCATTGTGCACATGCCTCAGTACATTTTGTTCTCTGGGAGATGTTTGGAGTAGTGTCAAATCACAGAAAAATAAATACATTCTCTCCTCTGTTAGAATCGTGTTAAAAACATGCTGACCACAATTCAATAAATTAATTCTGACTTTCCCAGGATAGATAATGAGGTTGCATTTTTTTCTCCTTTTTATTGACTTTGTTTTATCTTTTTGTAAGTGATCATGCAGAAGGGGGTCATAGTGCAATGTTAGTTCAAATAGACCCAAGAAATTGCCATTGTGAACATCATTAATTGTGGAACTGCTTCCTTGAAATGCCAAATTTAGATGCTCAAAACAACGTTACTTCCAAAAGTCTCTAGTAAAGCTTTGCTCTTTTCTGCTTCTGATTGTATTTGCTTCTGAAGCTGGCTATTGATCCCTGTCCCTTGTAAAGCCTGCTTCAGGTTTTTCCATTGACAGTAACAATGCTAATGCTGACTACTCCTCTCATGCTCGGGAAGTTATCGTATAATTTGTGGCACTTGCTATTTTCCTCAGTGAACCATTCTTTGTTGCACAGTGCGCTACAAGATTTTTTTTCTCCAGCTCATTAGAAAAACAGCAAACAAGGGTTGCATAAGTAAGGCTCCTTTACTCTTGCGCCACGTTAACCAACCTCCCTTTACCTTCTCCCAGCCATTTTGAATACAGAAAATACTCTGGAATGACCAACCATCAGAATCTAACATCATAGATTTAGCTAATTCCGTAAAGTCAAAATGGCTTTTTTGACAACACGATATTCTGCCTCTCAAAATCAGTTATTCTCTCTGGCCACAGACTTGGGTCATTTATGTAAAACAAGTCAGTCGTATCCTTTTCGGGGTGGTCTGTTGCTGAGCTTTTTTTTTTTTTCTTGTGGTGAGTGAGCAGTGTCAGATTCCAACGCAGGGTTTATGTCCACGTTGTTACTAGACCCAGGCCCACGGGCACATTCTCCTTGTGAAAATGCGTTGATTTTTTCTTTGATTTACATCACTTACAAAATACTTAAAGGGTTCCTGCTTCTCAGCTTCAATTTGCTTTTTTCTTTCTCCTTGCTGTCTTCACTTTCACGAGCCGGATTTATGATGGTACATATTTTGAATCAATCAAACGTCATTTTTAAGCACTGAGTGAGCGAGAGCATAATGCATACGCAATGATGGTACATACGTGTGTGATGTCTGTTGCGTGCTCTCGAGCAAATCTGTTTCAAACAAACCGGCCCTCAGACAAGGGGACGGGACATGGGACACGGACATTTAAAGCTCATGGCATGATCTCGTGGAGAGTAAGAACATATTTCCAGGACTTATAAGGAAATGTGTTTTGGCAGTATAATGAAAAAAATAAAAAAATAAAGATCTGGTCCCCTTCCCCCCCAGGCATCAGGCCCAGGACAACTATCAGGGTTGTCCACCCAGCCCCCCAGCCCCACCCACCCCCATCCGGCAGTACAACCAACTAACATAATTGTATAATTTGCGTAAATCAATGTTCAATCAATAGTCTCCTCTTGCTTCACAGGATATTGCTGAACTATGGGATAAAAGTATTTTGATCCTTATTGACAGACTCATACAAAATTTTTACCTTCTGAGGAGATGAAAAATCAATTAAACATGCACTTTTTGATTTTTAGTTCCGAATTTGAATATTGAAAAACTAAATTGTGGCAAAAGGTCGATCTTACAATTTTTTTTTATTTTCCAAATCTTGTGAATCAGTGACGTGTGAAAAAAACCTAAATTAGAATGTCAACACGTAGCATAGTAGTTCTTTTGTGGAAGCTGTACTGTTTTCTTCCTTGCTATGCATCCTGAAGCCTTGGAGTAACATCCAATATAGTGTTTGATGATATTATTATTATTATTATGATTGTTATTCTATCATCATTATTTATATATAGTGCCTTTCATTGTGGACCACCATCAATCACAAAGCGCTTTACAGAGTTAGGGCTGTGAACTGTGCATTATATGCAGAGTCACTTAAAATAGGACATTGATTTAATGTCTCATCTGCAGGACGGAGCACATGGAGGTTAAGTGACTTGCTCAGGGTACACAGTGAGTCAGTCAGTGGCAGAGTTGGGATCTGAGCTAGTGACAGTCTGGTTACAAGCCCTGGACTTTAACTACTGGCCCACACTGCCTCCCAAAATTAGCATTATATAGAATCCTGCGCCTTCTGGTTTAATGGTATTCTGTTATTACTATTCAAATCAAATTCCTTTGCCTATGCAATCCCTAATTTTGCCAATAAGGCATTCTTGAAACTCTAAAGTAGTAAATCCTCTACTTTTGACAGCGTTCATAAAATATGGCTAAACTGATACAATGCCCAAAAAGGCAATTTTTGCCAAAATAAGGAAAAAAGAATCATCCAAGCTCTTGATTAAGACCGTTGTATAACCACATGAGCACCTAAATATTTGGGTTTGGGAATTGTTATTCATTGAAGTGCATTACCTTGTGTGTCTAAATGTGTTAATTTCTTTCTTTCATTCTTTATTTATTTATTATTTGGAGAAGCAAATTACATAAAAAAAACAAAAAAAAACAAACAAAATTGACAGACTTCATGTTAAGATATCCCAAAGTGCATAAACAGTATCTACAGCTAACCCATTAATAAGCTTGAGTAGTTTCAAATTCAAACAGAACCTGTGAAACTCCAATTTACAATAAAATGAGTTTATTTAAAATGCTGTTTCGTAAATCAATAAAAGCTTTCCTGTAGTAGGGATATGGATTAAATTGCCTGTTTAGTAGGTACCTTTGGAACAGTTGAGTACCATGATAACATGGAAAGATAGATAAAGAGAAATGCATTTATCTACAAATATTTTACACCATTTAGGTGGGGCTGATTGTCTGAAGTATGAAGATGAATACAGATATTAATCCTAGGTCGCTTATACTAGGCTCATTTAAAAACTCTCTACTTGGAAGTCTGTTCTAGGTTGGTTAATTTCTCAATACTAGTGGCACTTTGCACATTTTAAAGCACTCTGCATTGTAACATTCTAATATTTGATGTGTATTTTAAGTAAGAGTTATGAGGTACATATTGCAGAGAAGGGCATTATGATATTATTCAATATTATCTGGAGCAAGGTCTTTCTTGCCAGAAGCAACTTGATTATAGGTAACTGCAATTTGCATTAGGCTTCCTGTTTTTATGGCATCTCTGATTTTCGATAACAACTTTTCTGAATGTTGCCTGCTGGTGGTTCAGCTTTCATATGGATTGTTACTGCTTTTTGTGAACAGATCAAAAACAATTATACTTCTACCGCTATAGGTCGATGCTTCAAATATGCAAACGCTGTTGCTAAAGAGGATTAGGAAGGAAATTGGGACTTCATCATTGTAGACATTGAATCGGTTGATTGCAGTAGCATATGGGAAAAACACTTGTTTAATCATACAAGTCAATGTTTTCTTTCTGAAGGCACTCAATAACCCATTTGCACAATTTTAACACGGTTGGCAATCAAGCATCATTTAGGGCTTGACAGCAACAGTCCAAAAGTAAATTCTGTGTGCCAGTGTTCTGTGAATGTGTGATTTATGGGATGTTGTCCCCCAAGTCCATGCTGTTGATAGTTCTATCCTGTCTATTTTTATATCCTAAATTGCAGAGTTTACAGAGGTGTAAGCATCGAAAATTAAATCCAGAGGGCAGACTGCAACAAAGCATTTGGAGAAGCTGAAGACAACTAGCCTATTTTGATGCTTCCTCAAGAGAGATAACAGACTGTGTTCAAATAATGAGACTGAGGCAAGACTGTCGGGCTGCACACATTGTTGTTTGTGTCCTGCTGAAAGCCTGTCATTCCGCATACTGAATTGCTTCTCCACTGACCAAAGTGAGTTTATAGGAATACATGTCAGTTTATTTTTGGACGGCTCTTCAGTGTAATTTTATAGGACCATGCTGTCTTTCCCATGCATTACAATGAAAGAAAATGAATACCTTCCCCAGAGGCTTCTATTGCACAATCAGTATGGGGCTATTGAACAGGCATTGACTGCTATTTCCCACCCAACCTTCCCTTCTCCTTGAAAAAACTGTAATGAAATAATGTAGCCAGGCAACAACATAATTATTTACAGTATACCTATAGTTACTTAGTGCAACATTGAGACCAGTCCATCACCTGAAATATTGCACCACCTTATTCATCAAAATATTGTTACACACCACTGATTACTGATGGGTATAATTTTACTGAAAACAAAGCAAAAAAATCAAATGTTAAATAGTGTGAAAGTATGACCAATGCAAGTCTTTTTTAGTTAGTTTAATTAATTATTCGTTAAATATGCTCATGTTACTTACCTAATGGGATGGATGTGCCTGCTTGTTGGACGATTAGGGGTTGAAAATGGACGCATCACTTTCATTGTCTTGGCACTTAGTACTGATTTGCCAAAACTCCACAATTTTTGATTTTTGTTGAAAAGCATTCTTCATAGTACGTTCACATTCAAGTTCAGTCACGAGGTTTATCTGCAGTGTCTTTGCAATTCGTATCTAAATGGCGCTTTAATTTGTTTGGCACCGTGCTTTCTGCTGCTAAATTAAAGCAACAGATGACACATTGTGGCCTTCTCAGTTTTTACCGTTGACAGTAAAGCTACAATAAATGTAATATGGGTCATATTTTTGTGATCTGCTCAATGACTTGGATATAGATGCCTGAACTCAGTCAAAGGCGTCCATCTTCATAAAGTACTTGATAAAGCTGTTCCAATCCATTGCACTAACAATGTCTTTCTTTTAATGACATGCCAATAAATCTTAGGTGTGTCGCAAAAGTGTCTTACTGTATATTGAAATGGTTGGATTTCAAAGTCATTGCTAATGACACTGACCACTAACGCTAATTGGCTGCACTTTCACACACATTAGCAATGAGTTTGAACACCAAAAAACCCCCCACAAACAATTAAATAGACTGAGACTGAGACTGAAATAGACTTAGTGATTAGTGATACACAGTTTGGGAAACACTGATCTAGACAAATTGCCAGTTCCATTGAATTTTGTTGACATCTCCATGATGTGGCTGTTAATTGCGTTGTGATCACTGAAAGGGTAAGTTGATTTTAAAATGAGGCTGAGACAGAGGCTTGTTTTTATAGTTCAATCTAATATACATAGAAAATGGATACATCAGCAGAATTATAGTGAAGTTCTTGTATATTGCAGACAATAAATTGTCTTCACCTTTATAAACCCATTTAAGGTGTCTGATTGTTATTTGTTAAAAAAACAAAAACAAATAAAGATGTTATCCCTGAAAGAAGTAATGATTTATAGTCATCTTTTTAAACAACTGTAGTCATTTGCATCGTGCTGACAAATGTGCATTCGTCTGCGAAGGCTATGTAGGTGTGCTTGCTGGAAATGTAAAAACTTTTCACACCAGATATTGATTTGAATATTCATTAAGTGTGTTTCTGTTTATTTATTTATTTATTTAAATTTATTTTTTATAACTGAGGTTAGTTTCAGGGTTAAACATACTCCACAGGGATAGTGTTGCAATATGTACTTTTGCACTACTATTTATATGTCAGTGTCTTTACTGGTTCTTTTTTTTTCTTTCATTCTAGCCCCCAAGAGTTTTAACTAAAATGTCATTATAAGCTTTCTGGGCTATGTTTTATGCATTGGTTTGGTAATTGTTCGCACAGCAGTGAACCAGCAGCATCAAGTTTCTTGGGAGAATAATACATTATGCAAGCTTTCATGACCAGAGGTCTTTTGAATAGCATCTTTTGCAGGTTGTTATTTGTTTATTTAGCAGGTGCCTTTATCCAAGGCGACATACAGAGACTATGCATCAGCTGTAGAGTCACTTACAACTATGTCTCACCCGAAAGACAGAGCACAAGGAGGTTAAGTGACTTGGTGAGGGTCACACAATCAGTCAGTGGCTGAGCTGGGATTTGAATTGGGGACGTCTTGGTTACAAGCCCTTTTCTTTAACCACTGGACCACATACCTCCAGGAGTGATATCAGCAGACTGAGGGATATTAATGACCCTGTCGACCCTGAGGTTTCCTGATTATAACTCCTCAAATCCAGGCTTCATTTAGATGTTAAACTTGCAGAATTCTGTAAATCGGAACAAAACTTTTAATTTATGAAAGTTCAAACTGGTTATTGTTTTTTGAGAAGCATAAAGGAAAATTGAGGGCTAGCTGAAAGAAAAAACACAGAATAAAGGAGGGTACAACTGGTTCATGTAAACCAGTGTTTCCATAGTGCTGTCCTTAATGTGCCTTAAGCTACTTTCACACTGGCGCGCCTACCCGGGTTAGAGACCAGTGTAGTGTGAAACCATGTACCTGGGTCGTACCAGGGTTGATCTGGGTCATAGTGACCCACCTCAGGATGTAGATTTGCCCCAACTGGTTGATACACCCTACAGCCCCATCATTACTTTAAAAAAAATGGAAGCCATCACAAATGTATGCTTAAAGTTAAGTTTTAAAATATGTAGCAGCCGATAGGTTAAGCAAATACTCCTGCAAAGACTGTCTTGTTTTCCTTTTGCCAACCCAGAATATAAACCATGCAGCTAATCTCTGCAAAACCGTGACGTTATGTACAAGTGGGAATAAACCAGAAAATTTATAAATATGAAACAAAAAACTATAAAGGACATTCTTATTGAAAATGTAATTATTAGGTTTGGCTCCGTGGGGAGAACCACTTGACACAGAGCACTCAAGCGATTAATTATTCTTATAAAGAGCACTTGCATTTTCATCACAGAAGAAATGTATTCTTTACAAATCATATGTTATTTATTTTTGTTACCAACTCTTTATTTTCACGCTAATTGATTTTTTTTTTTGCCTGGTTGTTGTTATTTAAGCAGTAATGAGTCTGAGCTTCCATCTTACCTTCAGGGTTCATAGTGAGCTTCTTAGGGCCTGATCCTCTCTGTGAAGGTATCTTCAGTCATAAAGCTGAATATTGCAACAGAATTGCATAATTATATTGATTTTAATTGATAACATACATACATCGTTATAACCAAATGTGAAAATTATAGAAGTAAAACGTACTGTTGTCTGGAAAATAATGTTAAGCTTGTTATGCCTTGCCGGCTTTTGATGTGGTAACAGAATCATAGTCTGTTCAAAATCCAGTAAGGTGACATTATAAAAAATAGCTGAGTGCCAAACCAATAAAGACAGGAGTGATTGATATGCTATGCCCTCTTTCTTCTGTAGATTTCCTCTAGTTTTACTGTGTTGCGTAGTTTCCAGCAGTTAGTCACTAATCACAGTTGTATTCACTTCACATATGATGTGTAGGGAAAAGATGCAATAGCTTTTTACAGCCTAACTCTGAATACTTCTAACCACCCTGGACAGGACCAAGACATAAAATTATGAAGAAGCTATTTGAAAATGTATTGGTTATAATTTTGCAAACTTATTGTTGTCTGATGTTCTGTACCAGCACCCACTTCTTATGGATTTTTGTTTTCATGTTTTAAATGATTAATTTTTTATAGTCAACTTTTAGGAATTTCTAGTGGCACACGTGCGCCTAAATTAAAATTTAAGTTCTTACAAGTTGCATATGCGACCAAATTAGTCTCACTGCAGAGTCTTGTTATGATGCGTTGTTTCCGATTTAGTTCCTGAGAGTAGTCGTTGCTGTTATTATTATTGACGTGTATTTTCTGCAAAACATTGTTATCCTGTCGGTTAAGAAAAGGGTTAATGCAACGCTTGTTTTAACGTTGTCTTTATTACGCTGGCCAGAGGTACGCACTTACAACTGTATTGTCATATTTTCTACATTTTCTTTAAATTCTCAAATTTAATAATTTGAAACCCAGATAGTAAAAAGAGACCTGGGTAGCAGCTGGTCATTTGAAACCCAGGTTTTACCCGCGTTTTTGGTTACCCGTGCAGACCTCTAATCCCGGGTCCTTACAATATATACATTATAATAGAAACTGCTTCTTGAGTTTTACCTTTTCTTGACACGTTATAACAGGGTAGCACTGTGTGTGTGTGTATGTACAGTGCCTAATAGAAAATCTACACCCCCTTTCAAATTTTTCACCTTTTGTTGCCTTATAGCATGGAATTAAAATGCATTAAAATAGTTTTTTTTTTGTTGTTCATTTATCTACACATCCTACTTCACAACTTCCAAGTGAAAAAAAAAATCTAGAAATTTGTAGAAAATTAATTAAAAATAAAAACTGAAATAGCTTGGCTGGATAAGTGTCCACCCTCTTGTAATAGCAATCCTAAATTAGCTCAGTTGTAACCAATCACCTTCAAAATCACACACAGAGTTAAGTGGCCTCCACCTGTGTTAACTTGTAGTGATTCACATGATTTCAGGATAAATTCAGCAGTTCCTGTGGTTCCCTCTGCTGGGTAGTGCATTTCAAAGCAAAGACTCAACCATGAGCACCAAGACGCTCCAAACTGGGTGCGAGCAAGGAAGAGACTGATCAGAGAGGCTACCAAGAGGCCAATGGCAACTTTGCAAGAGCTACAGGCTTTTATGGCCAAGACTGGTCAAAGTGTGCATGTGACAACAATATCCCAAGCACTCCACAAATCTGGCCTGTATGGTAGGGTGGCAAAAAGGAAGCCATTACTCAAGAAAGCCCACCTTGAATCCCATTTGAAGTATGCAAAAAAAAAGACGCAATTCTGTAGCCATGTATCAAAAAGTTTTGTGGTCTGACGAAACTAAATTGGACCTTTTTGGTCTAAATGCAAAACGTTATGTTTGGCGCATCACCCAAAGAACACCATCCCTACAGTGAAGCATGGTGGCAGTAGCATTATGTTATGGGGATGTTTCTCATCGGCAGGGACTGGGGCACTTAGGATAGAAGGGAAAATGAATGGAGAAAAATACAGAGAAGTCCTTGAGGAAAACCTGCTGCCCGCTGCAAGAAAGCTGAAACTGGGACGGAAGTTCACTGTTCAGCATGACAACGACCCAAAGCACACAGCTAAAGCGACATTGGAGTGGCTAAGGAACAAAAAGGTAAATGTCCTTGAGTGGCCCAGTCAGAGTCCCGACCTAAATCCAATCGAAAATTTGTGGCATGACTTGAAGATTGCTGTCTGTCAGCGCTCCCCAAAAACTTGACAGAGCTTGAACAGTTTTGTAAAGAAGAATGGTCAAATATAACCAAATCTAGGTGTGCAAAGTTGGTTGAGACCTATCCCAACAGACTGACAGCTGTAATTGCTGACAAAGGTGTTTTCACCAAGTATTAACTCAGGGGGGTGGAGATTTATCCAATTATGATCTTTCAGTTTGGTATTTTTAATATATCATTTTTTTCTCAGTAAAAACTTTTTTCCCTAAACATTGTGGAGTATGGTGCATAGATAAGTGGAAAAATTCCTCATTTCAATGCATGAAACTCTGTGGCACTGACACAACAAAATGTGAGTTCAAGAGGGTGTAGACTTTTTATAGGCACTGTATATACCCACCCCTTGTTATATTGCCTCTCCCTATACTGCTTATTCAGATATATTGCTGTCCTGGAGTTGGCTGCCCATTTTTACAGTCTAACTGTGCATGCATAGCTGCAATATAAGTAGGCAATTCAACTTAGATTTGCTGTTCGTTTTATTTCATATTGCACATCAGAAGAAAAATATACAAAACAAATATAAACAATTAATATCATAATGTTATCATGTATGCAGGCATTGCACAATAACACAAAGCAAATTAAATATCTTCTTGATGAAGCGGTTTCTGTTTTAGCTAATGAGGTGTTCATTCTTCTAGCAATTCACTAGCAATACTGACAAGGCTGTGACGTCAGCTCCCTAGCAACAAACCTCCTATGTTTGGAATGGGATTCTTTCAATGCAGCTGGTTCGTGCATTTGAGAAAGGAGAGGAATACTCAAGAAATTAATTTGAGACTTAATTTGATGAGAAGCAATTATCCTCTACAGTACAAATTCAAACTGCATACTGCTTTTTATAGGAAAAGCGGGTTGCGTAGAGGATTTATACTGGACGCACCCAATAAAACGAGGGAGTGGTTGCACAGTATTTCTTATTAGCCTATTTGTTTTTCTATGGGTCTCTCGCTATGTCACGGCCCTCTATATATAGCAGATTTATATTGGACCCTGTCACCCGTGGTATAGTGTGTGTGACAGTGACAGGATTGGTCTTCCTTTGGGTTCGTGCCCCACTAAAGACGTGACCCAGAGACTTAATTTGATATTTGTGCACTTTCTGCACACGTGTATTGCCAAAATAAATAAAAAACAAAGCAACCACAAACCTAGCTCAGCTTTGGAGTGCTAACTAAACACCTTGCAGGTCCCTGACAAACATGCAGGACAGCTAGGCTGTTTACCTGAAATACAAAATATATAAACACTTTTAGACAAACACACACAAACAATACGTAGGTTTTGCACAGTACATTTTCATGGTATACAACATCATCAGGCTCTTCACACAACAGCAGCCTGGCTGCGCTCCTTTTATACCTGGCAGCTTTACAATAACGAGGCCAACTGCCAAAACAATTAACAAATAATAAATAAATCAACTAATACATAAATAAAAATAAAATCTAGGAGAAGTTTATAAATTTTTAACTAATGTCAGTCGGTTTTTATAACTAATGAAGGCAAAGCTCTTATTTTAGTGTAGGAGTGAATGTTCAGAGTCTTGACATTTCCATCCAGAGATTCTACCATTCAGATTGTTTGCTTCTGCTCATTAAGTCCCAAAAGCAGTTTGGTTTTACAGAGCTTTACAAAAGTCCACTCAACTCTCCACATGTTGATATTGCTAAAAGTTACCTCTGGTGGTTGTGTGTTAGTTGTACAGAGGAGAATTTGTGTTAACTATATCAGTTAAGTATTAAAGTACTGTATTTTTGTTGTCAACCCCTTTTCCCAAATTATGACTTAAGTAGTCTGTTATATTGTCTGTTAATAGAATCCAAATCCTAACATTGAGATATGATCCTTGTTTAGTAGTCCTTGAGTGTGAAGTTTAATAGCTTGTAGGTTTCTTTTTATCCCGTTGCATTGCTGGTAAATGTAAATTGTTGGTAAATTCAGTGTTTTTTAATCAGCTAATTTCAGAGACACATTCTTCTAAATGTTTCAAAATATCAGATTTGTTTAATGCCAAATAACCAATATGTTATATCCAGACTACTATATTTTTCACAAATACTTTAGCTACAGACCTGTGATTGTTAGCATGGATTAGAATAATGCTAGAAGCCAATCATATCCCATTTTTAATAGCTTGAGCGCTTTCCATTTTATAGGTGAACACCATATCTTATTCATATCAAAGAAAATCTTAATTTGCCCCTTGATAAAACTGTAGTGTCAAGAATTTTGAATTGTGTAGAAAGTGGTTTTAAAATACATCAGTTATCACTTTGTCGTATTAAACTGTATGTGAAGATTAATTACCGCTGTTGGCAGCATGTGGGCAAATGTTTTGTGATTTTTACGTATAGAATTGAGAACTGTATTGGCAGTTTAATGCATTTGAGATTTTATACTATACACAATTTATTTAGGTGTTTCCATCAGTAATTTTATGCTTCAGCTCCAATCAGTCTTGAAATCCATGTAGCTTAACACAGTATGGAGGCCACACTCCATAAAGCTGGGTAAGCAGACAGAAGAATAGAAAGAACCGGTACAGCTACTTGCTTGTAGATTGCTTTGGTTTAATCCTGACTTCTTCTACTGAATATATAATTCATGTTTCTACTTCCCTCTGGGGCTGTGATGCTAGTATCTGAAAGGCTTTGGTTTGTTAAACTCTGTATTTGAATAAATCAAGGGTCAAGCTAACAAGGTAGTCCATGTCATTTCCTGCTGGAAACAGCAACTTGTAATGATGTATCTGTTTTCCAAACCAGATGCTGAAATATTTACAGCAGCTTGAAGTAATAACAAAGTGTCTGTTTGCAGGTAGCAGTCATTATCTCTGGTCGTTTGCATGGATGTTATTTATACTGACAGTCGGTCCAGCTAGAAAGTGGTTTCTCTGTGTCTGGGTGTTGGGCGCCTCATGTTATAAGAGTCGTTGTTTTGCACAGTTTATATAATGTAGAATTTGTATTAATTGGGTACAAGTTTAAGTCTGTTTCGTATTGTGTTTTTTGATGATGTGATATTTGCATTGAACCCTGTTAAAGCTTGGAAAGTATTGCAACGGGAATTAAGTACAGTGATTCTTGGATCTGGGGTCGGAACGGTTTAGTAACCAGGTCTTTACACATTCAGGCACATTCAGTTTTCAAGCACTTAATGTCAGTGTTAACCCTTCAAGGACTGGGATTGTGTTAACACAAACATTCTGAAGTGGGCTTCTAGGGCTGCGATCGTGTAAACCCAATCATTCTGAAGTGGGCTTCTAGGGCTGCGATCGTGTAAACCCAATCATTCTGAAGTGGGCTTCTAGGGCTGCGATCGTGTAAACACGATAACAAACGCACTTTGTTTTTATAACTTACAGGGCCTCCGTATTTTGCAGTACAGGCTTGAAACATGTCCCTCCATGTCATTGAGAGGGGCATTTACTGTCTAAAGGGTGGAGATACTTTTGGCACCGCTGAGACCGAAAACATCACAGCCTGCTTCGTAAGAAAGACATGGGAAAACTCTGTAAATCTGATGTATTTGACAGTATATTAGAACATTTTATTCTGTCTCCATGTGTTTTATTTATATATTTTTATAATTATATATTGCGTAGTTTCCAGCAGTTAGTCACTAATCACAGTTGTATTCACTGCACATGTGATGTGTAGGGAAAAGATGCAATAGCTTTTTACAGCCTAACTCTGAATACTTCTAACCACCCTGGACAGGACCAAGACATTAAATTATGAAGAAGCTATGTATTAGCTTATTGTTGTCTGATGTTCTGTTCCAGCACCCACTTATTATGGATACATTAAAAAAATACCTGTCTATCTTTCTCTCTCTCTTTTCTTTTCTCCATCTTGCTCTCTTTCTTTTCTCTATCTATTTATTTATCTATCTATCTATATTCGAGGTTGGCACGGGTAGAAAATCCGGAACCGGTGCCTGGATCTTTTTCGGGGGGGGGATCACATATTAATGTTTTAAGTGCATGATACATATACTACTTAACGCACACATACATTTAGTCTCTTCAGATCTGTAGACTTGTGTAACCTTTTTTTATATTACATGTGTTATATATAATATACTTTTACAACATTTATAAATATCAAGAAACAAGTGGATATAAGCAGATACATTTTTATGAACTAAAGTTATGGGGTATTGTTTTTTCCTTATTACTGATGATAATGGAATGAATACCTATTATTTTATTTATAAATATTTATTTAGAGAAAATAAAGAGAGGTGTCCATTATTGCTTATAAAGACCCTGGCAATAAACGTGTATTATGTCATTGCAATCACTGAGGTTAAACAATGTCTTGTAATTTGACCAAACATCAATATTTTTCAACGAAACGTTCAACTAGTGAAAGGTCCCTCGGGTCATAGAATAACACATTTTTATACATGTATCAAAAAAAAAAAAAAAATACAGCCAAAAAACACCTGGTCCTGGGGGAGCATCCCACTGAAAAATGCCTGGTCCTGAAAGGGTTAAAGGTTTTTCTTTTCTTGCCACGCTCAAAAAAATAAATAAAATAATGGAGCCGGCAAAAACAATTTTATATTTAAGGGTTTTAGTTTCCTATGGAAATTCGCCTTGTGTAGGAAATCATATGCTGCAAGCTAGTGAGGATGTATTACTATAATTTAAAAGCAGTCTCTTCACTTAATAAATATTAGTTGTTCATTGTGTGTTATAATTAATCAACCAGGGTATACATATATAGCACATTAAAAACTTAAATGAGCTTCGTTATCTTTCTTTTAATGAATTTGCCAATATGTATGCATGTATGTATTTATTTATGTATTATAATGATTGCTTTGAGGATATTACCAGAAGCCAGTCTGTATTACATGCTTTGCAAGTGTATTAAAAGTAGTAAATACACTGTAATTTGTAGAAAAATGTGAATTTGCTACAACAGCAAAAAGTTATTCTTGAAGCAGTGGAATTGCACAGTTAGATTTATTGTTACAAGTGGAAGATCTAATGAAAAGTACAATTATGGTCTTCAGATATTATAAACCTTTTACCATGTAACCTTCATTCCACCAGTATTATCTAGGCCGTCCATGCTGTGAAACCCAAAAGAGTTTTCATTAAGAGAAGGTTATAAGCTATTTCATGAAGTAATGATGCATGCAGCTTAAGATAATGACACCGTGGTCTGATAGTGATTATAGCTTACTTTTTTGCTTTTAATATTGAAATGCTTTGCAAATGGCACCAGGTACCCTTCAGGTTTAAATGATTAATGCAAGCTGGAACTAGAGATGGGCATTTCAACTAGTTTCCTATTCGAATACACAGGGGCCAACATTATCATGTATTTGAATACCTGAAATAAAGAATAAAAGGCAAATACGTGTGTGTCCTACAGCAGACCGCATAAAAAGTGTAAGCCGTTAAACTTCACGCTTCATAGGAGCTGGCCGAGTTCATGAAGTCTACAAACAAGCAAAGTGTACAAACAATGTCCAAGACGAGATTTTTTTGTTCGGGTTACTTTGTTCATTCAGTAACCTGTAAATAATGGAAAACAAGAAACGTATCTGGTTGTACTTTTAATGGTCAGTGGAAATGTTTACGTTACTCCATCCATTCATAGAAAGTCAATAGTAAATGTTTTTACATTATACTGCAGTCCACAGAGTTAAAAAATAAATAAAAAAACTACCTCTCCACTGTTTTCCCAGTCATTGTGTTCTGCTTAGCATTTAGTATGCCTTTTATATTCAAAATAAAGCTAAATTAGCATTCTAATTTCATTGTTACTAAAGTTAGGCTTCCGTTTTAACACTTGCTGTATCAGTTTGTTTACAAATTTAAAGTGCTCCCAGAAGATGTTTCATGGCTACCTAGCAACAGCGGCTGTGTGCAATCATTACAGGGGAACTCAAGCGGGGGATCTGTTAACATTAGCTGAAAACAAGGCAACAAAATTGGCAACAATTTCAAACAGAATATGTTTAATGTAGAATGTTGCTGTTACAAGCATGCCTTGATTAATTATGGTCCTTGCGTTTTTAATATGCCAATCTCATTCACATGAACACGCAGGGTTTAACACTGATTCTGAATACTTGTCAAGTATCAGCATTTAAAATAGACACGTTTGCTTCTACTAGAAGCTAATAGAAGTCTTTTTTGTGTAATATGCTATTCAGATAGTTCCTTTTTTATTTTTATTCGACTACACTGACCACTAGGAACTTCAAGGTAAAAATATTTATTTTTATGTAGCGTCTTTCATAGTGTACCACCATCACAAAGCGCTTTACAGAGGTAGGCTGTGAACTGTGCATTATATGCAGAGTCACGTACAATAGGACATGAATTTTAACATCTCATCCACAGGATGGAACACAAGGAGGTTAAGTGATTTGCTCAGGGTCACACAGTGAGTCAGTCAGTGGTAGAGGTGGGTTTTGAACTTTTAATGCATTTGGGTGAAATGAAAAGGAGTAAATAATGCTCATTATTATACGTTTCAGACAGATTTATTTCGCCACACCATTACTTTTCTGGCAGAACAAATGAAAATATAAAAGAATGGTTTTCTTTTCCGCTGCTAAGATTACCTTAAGTCTGTAAATCTGCTTTTACGCTGTTAAAGAAAATGTCAATAAAATGAGTTGTGTTGAACTGCAGTGTCCATTCTTGGTATGATTTGTGATTCTTCCATACAATTACATTTTTTCAAATAACCGTGCAAATAAGCATGTGGATGTTGTATAGCATTTGGTTAGTCTGTCACTATAATATGCAATTGTGTAGCATGAAGTGGCATAGACAAGTAAAGGTCAACTGTTGCATTACGATTGTTCTATTTCCCGTTGTCCTTATTGAAGGCCATCGTTGATTATGTTAGCCATGCTCGACAGTGATTTTGGCTGGCAGAGTGAACTCAAAACTGTTAACTTCATTTCAGAAGAGACAGGCACCATTTATTACAGAAGTCATTTTTAAATAACAGGTTCATGATTTCTAAAACCCATCATTGATCATATCAAGTGGCATTAGTTGTACTGCACTATAGTTTCTATTTAATTTAGAATATACACACACACACACACACACACACACACAGTGGCTTACAAAAGTATTCAGACCCCTAACCAATTCTCTTATATTACCAAATTACAAATGGTACATTGAAATTTCGTTCTGTTTGATATTTTATTTTTAAACACTGAAACTCAGAATCAATTATTGTAATGTGACATTGGTTTTATGTTGGGAAATAGTTTTAAGACAAATAAAAAACTGAAATATCTTGCTTGCATAAGTATTCAACCCCTGTGTTGTGGAAGCTCCCAGTTTGCACCGATGAAAGAAATTGCCCTAACGAGGACGCAATTACCTTACCATTGGCCTCCACCTGTGAACCATTAAAGTTGTTGTCACAGTTTCTGGATAAAAACCCCACTATTGAAGGATCATTGGTAAGGCTGTGAATCTGAAGGAAAATGAAGACCAAAGAGAATTCTACAAATGTTAGAGATAAAGTAATACAAATGCATAAATTAGGGAAAAGGTACAAAATAATATCCAAGCGTTTGGATATCCCAGTGAGCACATTTGGATCAATAATCAAGAAGTGGAAGCTGCATCACACCACCCAGGCACTGCCAAGAAAAGGCTGTCCCTCAAAACTCCGCGCTCAAACAAGAAGGAGACTTGTGAGAGAAGCCACAGAGAGGTCAACAATCACTCTGAAGGAGCTACAGAGTTCAGTAGCTGGGAGTGGAGTAATGGTGCACCAGTCAACCATATCAGGAGCTCTGCATAACACTGGCCTGTATGGGAGGGTGGCAAGAAAGAAGCTGTTACTCAAAAAGTACCATCTGAAAGCACGTCTGGAGTTTGCCAGAAAGCATGAGAGTGACCCAGCTGGGATGTGGGAAAATGTTTTGTGGTCAGATGAGACCAAGATAGAGCTTTTTGGCCAAAACTCAAAGCGCTATGTGTGGCACAAACCTAACACTGCCCATGCCTCAAGACACACCATCCCTACAGTGAAGTATGGTGGTGGCAGCATCATGCTGTGGGGATGCTTCTCATCAGCAGGAACTGGGAATCTTGTTACAATTGAAGGAGGAATGGATGGAGCAAAATACAGGAAAATACTGCAAGAGAATCTGCTTCAGTCTGCTAAAAAACTGAAGCTTGGGAGGAAATTCCCTTTCAGTGGGACAATGATCCCAAGCACAAGGCCAAAGCAACATTGGAGTGGCTCAAGAACAATAAGGTGAATCTCCTATAGTGGCCCAGTCAAAGTCCTGATCTCAATCCCATTGAGAATCTGTGGCACTGTTTGAAAATTGCAGTCCACAAGCATCGTCGAACCAACCTGAACAACCTGGAGCAAATCTGCCAAGAAGAATGGGCCAAAATCACTCAGACACTGTGTGCAAAGCTGCTACATACTTACCCCAAAAGACTTAAAGCTGAATTGCAGCGAAAGGTGGCTGTACCAAATATTAGTGTGTGGGGGTTGAATACTTATGCAAGCAAGATATTTCAGTTTTTTATTTTTCTTAAAAATATTTCCCAACATAAAACCAATGTCACCTTACAATAATTGATTTTGAGTTTCAGTGTTTTAAAATAAAATATCAAACAGAATGAAATTTCAAAGTACCATTTGTAATTCAGTAATATGAGAGAATTGGTCAGGGGTCTGAATACTTTTGCAAGGCACTGTGTGTGTGTATATATATATATATATATATATATATATATATATACACCAGTCAAAAGTTTGAGTACACTTGCTGGAAACTAGTTTTTTTTTTTTTCATAATTGACAGTGTTTTACATTGTATACGTTTCTATAAATTCAAGAAAATTGTCTCTAAATCTTGGATTCCTCAAAATAGCCACCCTTTGCCTAATAACAGCCTCACAAACACGAGGCATTCAGTTAACAAGTTTCAGCAGGAAATCACTCGACATGTATTCCCAGCTCTTCTCAGCAATTCCCACAGATGTAGGACACTTGTGGGTAGCTTTGCGTTGACTCGTCTGTCCAGTTCGTCCCATACAAGCTCTATGGGATTGAGGTCTGGAGACTAGGCAGGCCAGGTCATTAGATTGAGTTGTCCTTCACTTTCCTTCTTCGCCAGATAGTTCTTGCACAATTTTGTCATTATCTTGCTGAAGAATGAAGGACTGCCCAACTAGCCGTAATCCTGATAGAATGGCATGCATCTGAAGTATGCTATGATAGCCATGCTGGTTGAGCTTGCCATGGACTTGGTGAAGATCACCAGCTCTCACCAGCAAAGCAACCCAAGACCATGATACTGCCTCCTCCATGCTTGACAGTGGGAACCACACATGCAAAACTCATGTGCTCACCCTCTCTCAGTCTTACAAATACTTGGCGGTTAGACCCAAATATTTCAAATTTTGACTCATCGGTCCATAAGACCGACTTCCACTCCTCAAACGTCCAGTTTCTGTGTCTCTTGGCCCAGGCAAGTCTCTTCCTCTTACTCTGCACTCTTAACAATGGTTTCTTTGCAGGAATTCTTCCAGTTAGGCCAGCTTCACGCAATCTCCTCTGAACAGTTGATGTTGAAACATCTGTACTTCTAGTAGCATTTAGCTGAGCTTGTATTTCAGGGGCAGTTAATCGCCAGTTTCGCAAACTTGTGACTCGAATGAACTTGTTCTCTGATTCTGAGGTCACCCTTGGCCTGCCTGACCTTTTTCGGTCCTCCTGAGTGCCAGTTTCTTCAAATCGTTTGAGGGTTTTGGCCACATCAATTACAGACACTTGCAAAGTTCTTGCGATTTGTCTTAAAGATTGACCTTCATTTCTTAAAGTAATTACAGACTGTCTTTTTTTCTTTGGTTAACTGAGCATATTTTGCCATTTCCTGCTCCCTTACATTCAGGAATGACAAACTTATGCCTATGCTACCTATATTTATAGTAATCATGGACCCTCACCTGTTAACAATAATTGGTGACAAAAGGTTAATTAGGTAACATGCTAGTTAACTCAGAGAACTTCTAACAAAGACACTTTTATACTTAGGCCAGTGTTATAACACAGTGTTATACACATTTCAGATTTTAACTGACTTAGGCTTCAGACTGAAATCCCCTTTCTTTGGGTGACCATTTCATTGAAATTGACAAGATTTACATTTTCATTTAAAAATTACAGTTTTGAATGTAATTTACTTATGATTATCCGCTTATATAAGTACACGTATCACATAATGAAACGTTAAGTGTTTATAACAAGTTTATAGTTAAAAGCATAGATAATTATGAAAAACCTGGTTTCAAGCAGGTGTACTCAAACTTTTGACTGGTACTGTGTGTATTTATTTTCAGTAATTGAACTTTAAGCAAATTTCCCACTCATAGTAAATGTATAAAGTGGGCATTATTCCCATTGTGGAAATTATTATTCAGTTAAATAGAACGCCACTTTTAGGAAATTTCTATTAACGATGTTTAAGTTTATATTTTGGGGTAAGGAACATTTAACAAAATAAATGTACACCTCACTTTTGTATGAAAAATGTGTGTGTCAAATGCTGGATTGCATTGTTCTTTGTTTAAATTTGATGGGCCAAATCAACAGAATCAATTTCTGCAAATAATGGATGCGTCCATACAGTTGAAAAAAATAAGCTGGTACAAACAAACTGCATTAAATTAGCAATAAATAACATAAACTGTCAGTTATTTTATGTGCATACTGTAGAGAATGAATGAGTGCATGCATTTGAAACTTCAGATAAAGTGAATTATTTTGATTGTTATGTGTTTGTATGGGGTAATAACGTATGCTTTCTGCAGATGTTGAGTTTTCGCCTGATATGAATTAGGCACTTTTTGATTTAATTGTTTTTTTTTTAGTATATTTATAATTTACTCTCAGAGAAATATTGTGGTGCTGCATATAAGATTTTTTTTTTTTTCAGTCACTTGAACTTCATTGCACTTTCACACCATTACTGAAGTACCTTATAGTTAAGGCCCTGTGTAAACCGCAATATGAACACAACAGCGCGATTACCAATAATACATGGGGAAAAAAAGTAGCTTAACATACTGAAATTTAGATTGTTGTACAAACATGAACTCAAATCCTATTTAAAAAAAAAAAAAAAAAAAAAAAAGTTATGGATAGCAAACAAACACTTCACAAAACAGGGTTTGAACAGCTGCATGTATGTAGAATATTTTAATTAAATACGGTACTGTATTAAATTGTTATTTACGCCGCAACTGGCCTACAGGGTCCACCGATTGGATTTAACCAAAGAGCCTGAACAGAAAACCAGAACAAAAAGTAGTTCTTCATAAAATAAAGAAAAAACTATTAGAAAAACGAAATGTTTGAATTTTGTTTAACGTATCCATATTCTAATAGCATTTGAGCCCTCAGGAGCCTTCTCGGTTTCGGCGCGGGCATGTAACTGCACAAAGCGTGCATTACCACACGATTAAGCCCGCTCCTTTGGGCTCAATTTAAATCTCAAGTCAGGAATTTAAATTTTAGTCACAACCTTCATCCATAAATAAAACACAGTTCTTGAAATAATTCTAGGATCAAATATTAAAAATGTGAAATCCTGTTTAGAAACTGCTTGTAGATTCCTGTTACTCTTCTAAACTACTAATGCATCCTCCGCAGCTAAACGTTGTGCTTGTAGATTGGTCAATTTAAAAATCAAAACGGTCTCTGGTTGGGCATCAACATACTATGTCATCGTCAAAGCAAACAGACACTGTGCATGCGGCTCTGCTTTACCCAATCAGAATCCTGGCTAGCGCAAGGGTCAGTGTGCTGAAAGAAAGAGTAACAAGATGCTTCTGGGAAATGTAGTGGAGTAAAAAGTACAATATTTTCTAAGCAAAAGTACTTGAATAAAAGTACAAGTATCCCAAAAATAAAGTACTTAAGTAAAGTACAGATCCCGAAAACAAATACTTAAGTAGTATAACAAAGTATTTAATACACAAACTTGAAGTGTAAGTGTAAAGAAAAAAATAATGAAAGGCTGTAATGCAGTGTAAAGCGCAAGAATTAAACAAAAAAGGAAGTGATCAGTTCAAATCCAGTCTATTCTATTGCCAACCGTAGATGGGAGCTCTCGGGGCGGCACACAATTGGCCAAGTGCCACATGGGGAGGTGCTTAGTCTCACCGCGCACCAGCGACCCCTGTAGTCTGGCGGGGCGCCTGCGGGCTTGCCTGTAAGCTGCCCAGAGCTGCGTTGTCCTCCGATGCTGTAGCTCTGAGGTGGCTGCACATTGAGTGCAGTGTAAAAAAAAAAAAAAAAAACAGTCAGCTGACGGCACATGCTTCGGAGGACAGCGTGTGTTCGTCTTCGCCGCTCCAGAGTCAGCGCGGGGGTGGCAGCAGTGAGCTGAGTCTAAAAATAATTGGATATGCCAAATTGGGAGAAAATAATAAAATAATTGGCAATTTACTAAATTAAAAAAGTGAAAAGGTTACTGTACCAAGATGAAAAAAAGTTATCTTTGTTAACTTGCCAGTCAAATCGTAGAGTGCTTAAATAAAGTTTTGTTTTGAGTCAACACGAATGGATTTTTTATTGTCTGTTTCGTCTTGCATCCCAGATATAATAGATTTAGTTACATTGTTTACCGTCATGAGTTTAAATATGATTTAATTGCACAAGATTCCAAAGTTAGATGATGAGCTGATACTATCTCTTTAGTCAAAGAAGCAGGCACAGTAATCTAACAGCACCATTATGTAAAACGTAGTATGAGTTTTGTACTAAAGCAGGGCCATCTGTTGCAGGGAAAACAAAGTTTATTTCTCAAACTGACCATTTAAAAAATGTGAAAGCAGAACACACAGAAATACTTGGGACTGTAATTAGGAAGTGTACTATGTACTGCATATACTTGATTGCAATAGACAAACAAATTAATTTTAATAAATATAGCTCTAATCAAAATGTACGACAATGTGCTTGCTTTGGTGTATTTAATATGTAGATATAGCAGAGCGAACTCACTGCAATTTACTGAAAAATAAACGATATGTAAATCATAAAAACTGTCTTTGTTACATGCTGTCAGATCTGGACTTCACCAACACTGAGCATGCAAGCTGCAGCATGCTATTCCCTACATTATCTGTACACAAAGTTGTGGTCACCAATTCAATACACAACACTTATAAAATATTTAAAATAAACACATGCTGAGTTCATTGCAGTCGTCGGCTACATAGATTAACCATTCAGCAGAATGGCAACAAACAAGTGGGCGCAGACATAACAAACCTGGTTGTAATGGGGTAGGTCTCGGTTTTACAACAGCAGTTTAAGATTGCATATAGTTACTGATACACTCGGTGGTCACTGTTGGAAACACTGGTACTTGAGATGAAAAGTTTAAAACCACTGCTATAGATCACTACCGAGAATCAGCTATTGACAGGCATTTAGATTCAAGTATTCACCGAAAGAAAAAAAATCCACTGACCGTGAAGCACGAAACACATTACATTTTGAGCAGTTTGCCCAAATATCCCTCTTGAAAAATTGGACAACCGTTAAGTAAATTCTTCAGACTGAGTGTAGCAAATGATGGAGTTATTCCTTCATCATCCCAGCTGAGACATAAATAACTTTGATGTTGATTTTGATTGTCATTGCATTTATCTCTATTTGATGTTTTAAAAAATATTTATAATCTGTACACAATTTATAAAATAGTTCTGTGCACATTCCGCGAAATACGATAATTTACCTGTGACACTCGTTTTTCACAGGACCTTATAGCCTGACTCCCTTCCACTGTACTCTGGACTTTGTGTCCCACAATTTGCATTTTTTTTTTTAGTAGTGCTCTGAGCAAAGTTGCTGTGTGCTTCTGGTGCCTAGTACAAACTCATTAGGATTGCTACATTTAGGTCTGGGAGTCCTATATTAATCATTTTATGGTCACACAGAGGCCACCCACATACAGGCTCATCTCTGAAAATTCACTGCACTATTTCTAGCACAACTAGTACATTGGAATACTTTGGGAATTGCCATTTTAGCTGCACAAATTGTTCTTGGGCTAAGAGTATACCTTGGATATCCTTGCCAGTAACAGAAAAGCATGATCATAGTGCATAGTAATTGACCCCAGAAAAAAATATTTTCAGTGTTTTCTAGTTGTTTTGACTCTTAATACCAGCTTATTAATTGGGATTGGCTGACATGTGGTAAGTTAATGCTCTCATTGTTCAAACCACAGAGACACAGCAAGAGTCCAAAACAATCAATCGCAAAACATCTCACAATAAAAAAGGCCTACAGTTTGCAGAAGCTGCTGAGATCAATAAACAAAAATGGCAAGCTTGTCAGACATCAAACATCACACCTGCATTATACAGTTGTAGTCAAAAGCTTATATACCCCAGTGGAAATGTTATAATTTCTGGAAATTTCTCAAACAAGAATTTTAGGAAATCTTTTGTAGCAAAAGTTTTGCTTTTGTGGATGAGGGGAAGCAAAGTTACAAAACTTCGCTACAAAAGATTTTCTGTAATTTGTTTTTGAGAAATTTCTAGAAATTACAAATTTTCATTGGAGTATGTAAACTGCAGGAATGCTTGGAGTAGGAGGGCTGTATTTCACATCGGTCGAACAGCCTATGGGAAACAGACATGGACCACAGGAGTTTCTGGTGATTGGCCGTGGATTGGGACGAGGCGGGACTAACTGGGGCTAAAGACCAGTGACGGAGAAGTGGTTAACTTTTCATATGAAGCACGTTGTGATTGTGGTCTGCTATGAAAGGCACTATATAAAATAGACTGATTGATTTCTGGTTGATTTGGAATAAAAAATCAGTTTGAGATTCTTGCATCTTGGATTACGATTTGTCAGATTGATTTTGAATAAAAGTTCATCTTTAATGTGGGATTTGTGCTTTTTTTGTACTGTGTTTTTAATTTACCAAATAGGATAAAGCAAAGGCAGAGTTCCGCATACATGAGAAGAACAGGTACATGTAATTCTAGTTTTATTGACAATTACTAACTTACTCCATCAGTTTATCATTCATTTTGATTGTCCTTTCGCTATAACAAACCCTTTGATATAACGAACAAAAGGCTTGGACCCAAACAGGTTTTCTATGGCGATGGTGTACTGTATTCTTCATTCTACCATCCTGCACTGTAGTCCACTACAACGTACAATGACTGTGTGTTACTGTGTATGCGCACTTTAAATTTCATCTTAGAATTTTGATCGTTTTGTTTTGAAGTTGTGGCTGACTTTTCTCTCTACTAATCAGTATTACTTGAATGACACATTACTGTCCCTAAATTACTGTCCCTAAGTACTGTCCAAATAGAGTTGATTGCACAATATGTGGACTATTGCACGCTATGATTTTTATTTAATGGTGCTTATGATTTGAAAGAGAATGATCCATGAACTATACAGAATTATGTGCAAATGAGACAATTGACTTGTGCTGAAGGTCAAACATATGAAGCATTAAAAGACAGAACAGAGAACTGAAGAAGCATCAGAAAGTACCAAGAAAGTGAACTGTGACAGACCACCTACCAAGATAGTGAACTATAATATATCTATATATATATATATATATATATATATATATATATATATATTATATATATATATATATATATATATATATATATAGTACCAGTCAAAAGTTTGAGTACACCTGCTTGAAACCAGGTTTTTCAGAATTATATATGCTTTTAACTGTATAAACTTGTCTAATATTTCATCATATGATACGTGTACTTATATAAGCTTATAATCATAAGTAAATTGCATTCAAATTTAATTTTTAAATGAAAATGTAAATCTTGTCAATTTCAATGAAATGGTCACCCAAAGCAAGGGGATTTCAGTCTGAAGTCCAAGTCAGTTAAAAGTTTGAAATGTGTATAACACGGTGTTAGAACACTGGCCTGAGTATAAAAGTGTCTTTGTTAGATGTTCTCCGAGTTAACTAGCATGTTTCCTAATTAACCTTTTGTCACCAATTATTGTTAACAGGTGAGGGTCCATGATTACTATAAATATAGGTAGCATAGGCATAAGTTTGTCATTCCTGAATGTAAGGGAGCAGAAAATGGCAAAATAAAGCAAAGAAAAAAGACAGTCTGTAATTACTTTAAGAAATGAAGGTCAATCTTTAAGACAAATCGCATGAACTTTGCAAGTGTCTGTAACTGCTGTGGCCAAGACCCTCAAACTATTTGAAGAAACTGGCACTCATGAGGACCGAAAAAGGTCAGGCAGGCCAAGGGTGACCTCAGAATCAGAGAACAAGTTCATTCGAGTCACAAGTTTGCGAAACCGGCGATTAACTGCCCCTGAAATACAAGCTCAGCTAAATGCTACTAGAAGTACAGCTGTTTCAACATCAGCTATTCAGAGGAGATTGCGTGAAGCTGGCCTAGCTGGAAGAATTCCTGCAAAGAAGCCATTGTTAAGATTGCAGAGTAAGAGGCAGAGACTTGCCTGGGCCAAAAAACCCAGAAACTGGACGTCTGAGGAGTGGAAGTCTGTCTTATGGACCGATGAGTCAAAATTTGAAATATTTGAGTCCAACTGCCAAGTATTTGTAAGACGGAGAGAGGGTGCGCGCATGAGTTTTGCATGTGTGGTTCCCACTGTAGTGAGGCGGTGTCATGGTCTTGGGTTGCTTTGCTGGTGAGAGTTGGTGATCTTCACCAAGTCCATGGCAAGCTCAACCAGCATGGCTATCATAGCATACTTCAGATGCATGCCATTCTATCAGGATTACGGCTAGTTGGACAGTCCTTTCCTTCTTCGCCAGATAGTTCTTGCACAACTTTGTCATTATCTTGCTGAAGAATAAAGTGAAGGACAACTCAATCTAATGACCTGGCCTGCCCAGTCTCCAGACCTCAATCCCATTGAACTTGTATGGGACGAACTGGACAGAAGAGTCAAAGCAAAGCTACTCGCAAGTGCCCTACATCTCTGGGAATTGCTGGGAAGACATGTCGGGTGATTTACTGCTGAAACTTGTCAACCGAATGCCTCGTGTTTGTGAGGCTGTTATTAACACAAAGGTTGGCTATTTTGAGGAATCTAGGATTTAGAGACAATTTTCAATTTTCTTGAACATTGCTTTGATACTCCTTATGTTTTGTTTTGTATATTGTAACTTTTGACCGGTACTCTGTGTGGTGTGTGTGTGTGTGTGTGTGTGTGTGTGTGTATATATATATATATATATATATATATATATATATATATATATATATATATATATATATATATATATATATATATATAAATAAAATAGCATTTATGGGATATTCTAAAACAACACTTGAGACCAACGTTTTCCATTTCCATCAACCAAGCTTGAGTTGACTGAGTTTCTCATGGAAGTATGGTGCCGTCGGAGGACAATGCAGCTTACAGGCAAGCCCACAGGCGCTCGACCAGACTACAGGGGTCACATCGCTTACAACAGCGTCTCCCCTGGAAGACGGAGCACAAGGAGGTTAAGCGACTTGCTCAGGGTCACACAATAAGTCAGTGGCTGAGCTGGGATTTGAACCGGAGCTGGTTACAAGCTAGTTTCTTTAATTACTGGACCACACAACCTCCAAACCTGGGGTCCTTGAAGAGCACATGATATTAGCCTGCTGTGCCACTGTGCTGTTGTTGCCTTTAACTCACACTCTCTTTGCCTATACCCAGCAAACCAGACAAAACTCACAAAGAAAGAAAATATCTCAATTTTTAAAAGCAACATGTTTTTGTTTTATTTTAAACAATACAATTGCCTGATATTTTGGGTAGTTGTGGGGGTTTAAAATTAGGTATTATAAAAAAAAAAAAAAGTTTGTTTTGTTCCTCATTATTTGAAATATTTTTTTTTTTATTAAGCTTTGTGTCTTCTGAATGAAGAGAGTTTTCCCTTCCTGCTGGCATTTACTGTTTGTTGCTTGGCAACCAAAAGTCACTGTACATGCAGCTGTGACGTAACAACAGACCACCCACTGACTGTCCCCTGCATCGTGTTGAAGTTTCAACTTACTATGTGATTGCAGTGTCTTGGTTGTATATTGCAGGATAACACCTTTTTCCTCCTTCTCCTGGTCAGTTGATTGATTTGGAATATGACCTTGTAGTGCCCACTTTCATATATTTGTAATTTATTTGGTTGCCCATCACACACTGTTTCTAGTGATGGAATAGATTGCTCTCTTTTATGACTGTAATTAAAATATGAGCAACCTATTTGTCATTGTTATATCATTTGTATAATTCGTAGACCGTTACTGTTAAATTAGATCTGTTTTAATATATCATCTACCAGAAAGATTAGCTTGAGTTTTTCAAGGTGACCTGTAATATTTGATGCAATAGGTATGATTTTCTGTAAATGTCCCCATTCTTAAAATGGGCTTGGAGGAAAATGAGTAGCACAGGTAATTAATTTCTAAAAACAATTATCTATCTGTTATCTGTAGCTTGTATTGTACTGTTTTCTGTAATTGTCTTTTAAAGGCTTGTTTGTTTATGTGAATTATGTAAAGGCTATTTGAAGATGCATCTTAAAGGGCTTATCAAACTACAGTGTTTTTTTTTAACGTGCAACGTTTCGCTGTTATTTTTGTATTCAGGCTTGCACATCAACTGTCACAGGCAAGATGGGGGAACGCTTGATTGTAGAAGTGCAGAATATCTTGCTCTTTATGATAAGCAGCACAAGAAATATCTCGATAAAGAATACAAACAGAAACAATAACTGTAAAATGTATCATAGAAACTTCTGCTTTGCAAGCTTGATGCTGATGATATATGCCTTGTGTCAGATCAATCGCTTCACCGATTAGCAAGATTTCTATAGGTTTTACCGAAAAATGCGTCCCCGTCCCAATTGCAGGGATGCAGCAGCACAATTTTTTTTTTTTTTTAAATCTGACAGCCAATGTATCCGGCTTGTTACCTGCCAAGTTAGAACCTGATCAGTCACACAGCTTCGAAGCAGCAGCAGTTTAAAGTTTTTGGGAGAAAAAAGGAAAAAAAAAAAACATTAATAATGGGAAAATGAGGAAATCAAAGTAAGCACAACTGGTATGTTAAAAAAACAAAAAAACAAAACACTGTTTTGACTACAGGTTTTCATTAAATGTAAGGATGTAGCTTCTAGAAAGTGCATGAGATACCATGGCACATTGTTAAATATATTCCATGCACAGTTGAGATATACAGCTATAGGATGGGTGATATGTTTATGAAGGAGTCACCGGTAACGAGGTATCTGTGAGAAATAAAAATAAAAATAAACATCAAAATGCAACTGGGGGAAAAATATATTTAACATAAATTCAAAGTTGTTCTTACCTTCCAAAACATATATGGAAGTGTAGTGTAGGATATATGCAAAAATAAGATCGGTCTTCAAAGGCAGAGGCTTCTGATTTCGACCAAACAGCAACCAGCTTTTTCAGAGATCTTCAGAACGTGAACCACAAAACTTGAAGTTAGCAAGTCGAATGATCCTTGACTGGGGTTTTACCTTGGCTTTTATAAAACGTTTGCTCCACTTCATGTGTCAGAAGTCTTAATTAAATCCAAACATTAATCTGCTCTGACGCTCTCATTTTTAAGTGAACCATATGTTCAAAAGTACCGGTAACTCCTTTCCTAAAATTAATTGGTTATGATCTCATGTTCAACCCTTTCTCATGTCCAAAAAATGTGATGTTAATTTTTTAACAGATGTTATTTTCACAATACCATAAAGTTCCTTAATACATGATGAAGTGAGTAAAATACAAGTATATAGAGAACACATATGTTTAATTATTCCAATCTGGATTTAAAATATATTTTCCTCTTAACATTAAAACACTCCTTTCAATAGGCTGGATTTTTTTAAATGTATTTTAAGAAAATAGTGTGAATGAAGACTGTTAGAAGGTTTATGACGAACTTCTAAGTCTGTAGTTGCAGATCCAGTTATTTTCACTTAAATCCAGGCTATAGAACACATAGCTAAATGTAACAGTCTTATATTGGCTTTTTCAATTCTACTAAGTTGACATCTCTCTGTTTCTAAAAATCTTCTGTGCAAGCAGGTTTCAGACACCCTGTTTACCTGCCAAGGTTAGTTTTAGTTAATATGAAATTCTACTGTAAGCATTTTCCTAAATGTATTATATTTAAGTCATATTCTTGATTACCAAATAATTGTATTCCTTCAGTAAATCTACTGTATATTAGTTATTAAATACAGTCTGCACTATATTGTCTTATTTTCAGACTTAACAGTTCTCCTGTTATACTGTAATCAAACATTTACACTCATATTCTGTTTGAATTATTGTTGAATACCTGTATTTAGCTTATCCCTAGAAGTGTGAAACCAGTCATTTTAACCGGTAGCTTTTTAAATGGCTGTAATCTGATAATGAAAGACAGATGATCATGTAAAACTCAAAAGTTTTATTTATGAACATCAAATCAAATGTTTGCGTGGCAGAAACACCATATTTAAATGAAAAACAAAACTTTCTTTTTCAAAAAGAGAAGTACAAAACAAAAACATTAATAAAATAAACATTTAACTATTTTGTGCATGCAAAATTGTATAAACATTTTATTTGTTTGTAAAAATAACATCAAAGGGTCTTTTTTCGAAAATAGTATACAAAGTTTTGTTGTCGTTGCATTTTGCAACCTGGCACTGTTTCGTCTTGTGTGTGGGTGCAGTAGCTACAGCACTGCCAGAAGGGGCATCTGTCTCTGCCCTTTTGTGATCCATACGGGCTTGCCGAATCCATGGCTAACTAAGATGAAGCCCCTCCTGTTGCAGTTTTCCCCATACATTCCTTGTACAAAACATACACATTGATGGCTGCCAGGTCCAAAATGTTATAAAATACAGCCAGAGGCCACCGACGAGATCCTCCTTTAACTGAATATTGTCGTTCATCTGGTCCAGCACATCCACACCAAACTTTGTGGCATTCTAGTGTAACACTGTCTCAGGATTTTTTTGCCATCGGTTCCGATCGCCACTATTTTAGAGCTGAGAATAAACCTGCAATGCTATACTCAGGGGGGTACCTATGACTCAGAGAGGCATGCTTTTCAAGCACTGAAAGAACGTAGACAAGTAGACGCCATTTGATCACGGGACTGATTGTATTGAAAAGGACAGGCAGGATTATAGATTATATTTGATAAATAAATATGTATTGAAATAACCAGTTACTTCAGTGCAATGAACTCTCCACACAGACTCTACACAGATCTACTTAATAGTATTTTCTATTAGTTACACAGAATATATTTTAAAAAGGAATATAGAATCATGCAATATTACTGTAAGATAATAAGAGTATATCATAACGTTTTCTGAGTATTGTAGTTCAACAACTAATTTAGTCTTTCTGCTGGCTTTATAGCGTTTAAAACACAGTACAGTTATTACAGTATCTTAACATTGTTGCAGTTACACACATTCAATTTGGATCCCAAAGATCAGCCTGCTTCCAGTGCCCCAGGGCCCCAAGAAGTCTTAATCCGCCTCTGCCCATACGGCAGCTTGTACCCGATCCATATTGCCTTCAAATTATGTCATAATTTAGTAGGACAGGGTGGTGATCGAGGCGTTTTTCAAACAATGGCTGGAATTGGTTTGATAGCTCAGTGTACTATTATCATCCTCACGTCTCCACCTGACCCTTCAGATGTTTATATACAGTAAAAAATAATTATTTATATGTGAGTGATGCCTGTTATTCAAATTAGATTTGTCTGTCTTTAAATGTTTACAAGGAGATGCTTATAGCTTGGTGTTCCCTTTCAAGTACGAAGTGAAACCTTGACAGTTTGGGTATTTACCTCCTAAAGCCCTGGAAACCTGAAGAAGATACATCAAAGCTGCTTGCAGAGCCTGTGCCGTAGTTATGAAAAAAATACTGCGCTCACAGATCTCTGCCATTTTTCATTTCAAGGCTGACCTGACAAGAGAAACTGGTTGAAATAAGTATTTGTTAATTTTGCATATATTGTGCACCACAGCCTGTTTCTTGTTATGTCCCGCTGCGGCGTTGTTCTCCACGTGAAGCCAGCGGCTTGAGTCGCTCCTTCCCAGGGATCTAGCAAAATAAGTTGGCTGACTTTGTGCTTTCCCTCCTGGCTGCATAGCTCCACCTGGAGTTATTTATTTCTTCTTTTTTTTTTTTTTTTTTTAGACATTTTATATTAAATTACTGTAATTGTTATATTAATGTTTTTTTTATAGAGAAGTATTTCTGTTCTATATTGCTTTTTTTTTTAAAATTTACAGACACTACACGCAGGCGGGTCTGCAACATGGTGCTTTGAACACGTACAGTAAGAGCAGCTGCTGGGCTCAGCATCTCTGTGCAGGACCAAGATGCGTGCTTCAGGTGTTGATTGCTTGTAATCCAACCCACAGTATGCTTTTAGCATCACCATTATGAAGGCTGTTGTTGCCATCTAACAAGTAGACTTCCCTCAGGTCTCGTGTGTACTGATTGAGTGGTTTTGCCAGTGGCTTGTACAGGCGAGCATCCCTTTACATTGCTACCCGCAGTGACTGTGAACCGGTGGATCCGTACCGAACTGGTAGTGAGTTCACCACCCGCTCTGTTCCCGATCCGGTACTGAACCAGGACCAAGGTTACCGCACAGGTGCCATTCTTGTACTAACGTGGTGAAGTCACCAAATTGATATGGAAACCTTATTTGGGAGAGCAAAGATAGATCTCTTTGCCTCTCAGGAATCAACCTATTGTCCGCTTTGGTTCTCCATAATAGGAGACAGGGACCCACTGGCAATAGATGCCTTGACACACCGCTCACCGTGCTCCAGATGGGTCTGGCGAAAATCATGCAGGACTGAGCCAAGGTGCTCCTAGTAGCTCCTTATTGGCCCAGGAGACTCAGGTATTCAACTCTGATACAACTCTGGAGCGGCCAGCTGTGGAGACTGCCCAAGCGCCGTGACCCACTTAGTCAGGCACAGGGGACCGTATGGCTTTCCAACCCATCGAGTCTGCAGCTCTGGGTCTGGCCCCTGAACGACTGCATTTGAGCTGCTTGGGGCTTTCTAATAGGGTCACTGACACCCTGCAGAATGCCAGAGCACCGTCCACCCGTTCCCTACAGGTACAAGTGGGGAGTTTTTCAGGCATGGTGTCTGCCTTGTGGGTTTGATGCCACAACCTGTCACATGGCAGTTATACTGCAATTTTTGCAGGACCTGTTTGATGAAGGGAAATCCTCCTGTATGTTAAAGGTCTATCTGGCAGCTGTTTCAGATGGTCAGTTTTTGAAAGGGGCACAGCGGCTTTGACCGCCTATGAAGGACATTGTTCCTCGCTGGAGGCTAAAAGTGGTGCTTTAATGCACTCGTGAAGCCTCCATTTGAGCCCATGCATTCAGTTTAGCTGTAATTCTTATCACTGAAAGTGGCTTTCTTGCTCGCTATCACCTCCATAAAGCGGGTGAGTGAGATGCAGACATTCTCCATTGCAAAAGTCTGCTTAATTTTTAGAGAGGCCAGGACAAAGGTTACGCTCCGTACCAATCCTGCCTTTTTGCCAAAGACGATCTCTGCATTCTATGACAACCAGTCTGTGTAATTGGAGGCTTTCCATCCACCCCCTTTCCAGTCTGACAGAGCGGCAGCTCCATACGCTCTGCCTGGTGCAGTCCCTGGCGTACCATGTTGACAGGACGATAAATTAGAAGCAGCCTGAACAAGTTTTTGTCTGCTATGGGACAGGACTGCTTATGAGCTGGCCAACCTTCCCCCTCCAGAAATGCTCACTGCCCATTCCCGCATTGCATATAAGATAGGCAGTATCAGGTTTGTAGGAATTTGTTAGTGGTATTATATGTTTTTTGTATGTCATGACGTTCATAAGTTGCTGTGATTGGTACAACCCTTTCTTTTGAAATAGTGTTCCACTAGTTGGGTAATTGTGTGTGCATGTTTTTTAAATTGATTTTTTTTTTTATTGTATGGATTTTTGTTTATGTAAGCTTGTGACTTACAATAACCAATAGTTAATTTGGAAATTTGGTATATATAACAGTAGAGGAACAAAACATGCTCTTTTACAGTTCATTATAACAAAGCCTACTCAAACGCTGTAAACATCTAATCAGAGGCTATAAACGTGACACACTGGTTGTGATTTATCGTGCTTGTCTAATACCCGCTAGTTTATGATCGTGTGTATTTGCCGTTGTGTTAAATATCTTACGGTACATCCATGGGAATATGTTTGAACAGTTATCAAAAAGAAAAAATCAGCTAAGGGTGTCTTGATGCATGGTAGACTCTTATAATTGCTTATTATCCTGCTGTTTCGTTTTGTTGATTGTCATTGCTTTTTGGTTTAATTTATTCCTCCTTTGCTTTTGAATAATTTGTTCAATCTCTTGTGTGATTCACCGTTCATTACCTTTTTTTAGATCACTTTCAGCAACAATTTGGTTCCAGCAGAGGGACTTAATTACTGAAACCAAGAGTGCTCTTGACTAATCTTTACCTTAAATCAAGTGTTTTCTAATATGTTAAACACAGTATTTTATCCACACCGGCCTCATTTCTGGAATTGCCCATTTAATAAGATCACATGTGGTATGTGTCCATCCTTTACTATATCAAAACTAATATTTAAAGGACATTTGATGATGGAAAGAAAGAGTCTACTTTTTATTTGATAGATATCCAACACTGCCCTTGAATAAAAGAAAACAAAATGCCTGTACCATTAAATTTTTTTGAGGCATCATTTAATTTATTGTTCTAAGAATGAAGCCCAGGGTGTGAATCTGTTCAGTAAGCTTCTCTCTGCTTTTGCCCATTGTCCTGCATCTTATTTTTTGCTGTCCTTTTTGCAAGGTGAGCATTTAGTAAGTAGTGCTGCTATTCATCAACCCTGTGCTACACTGTTTTTTAGTATTACACATTTAGCTTTTTCCTCTGGCCTGTTTCTCAAGTCAGCTGTAACAGAAAAATGAACACCTTCCATACTATTATGCAAGTCTGCTTTTAAAGAACAGTTTGATTTAAATGATAACATTTTGGACAGTTAAAGTTTAAAAAGAAATAAATGAAATGGATAGCAGCACAAACCCAAGCCTTTTTAATATTTCCATTACCATTGCAATCTCAAAAAATTGGGGGCTATTTTGACTGTATTAATTAGTTTTAGAATTGAGTTGAATTTACTAGTGATTCAGTCCAAAAAATAAAGAATTGAGAAGTAACCACCAATTGAAAGGAAATCTCAGAATATTTGGAAATTATCAAGGATTTGGTTTTATTGGCCAAATAAATTATGAATCAAGCTGAGCTGTTAATGTATGTGAAAATGCCATTTCTTACAGCATTGGACAACATTTCATTTTCGGTCTAAAGATGCACCTGTTTTCAAAATGCTTCTCCTCCTCATTTGGAAATAGAATGATGTCAGGGTTAGTGAAGGTGAAAGTTATTTTAAGCCTGTGAAAGAAGAGAAGGACTTTCAGCTTTTTAACATGTATGTATATCTACAGTGTTTCACTGGGGATCCTCTAGTAAGTTGACAGGGCTGGTTGAACAAGTTCTCATGTTTAATAGCGTGACTGAAACATGTTCTTGTCATACCCACCACACTAATTTGTTCAGCAGCTCATGTCAGTGGAGGACATGTCTGAAAAATACAAAGGTTTTTCTCAGTTCTTTTTATTGACTGGTTCAGTCCTTGATGGCAAACAGCTCCAGCTCCTAAATGAAAACAACAGTCAGATTTGAGGTTTTTATCTGATCAATTTGTTCTGTGTCAGATGCAGTGTCAGTTTAAACGCAGCATTAATTAATACTTTAAGTTTATCCTCACCCAGGCAAACTGATGTGCCAATAATGTAATAAAAGTGATTTGTGGGAAATTTATAGTTTTAAGTCGAATGGTTTTATTGTTAGAATATAGTCTTTCTGAGGGATGTGAAAAAGCACCTCAGTTGTGTACCTATGTGACATTTTCCTTCTGTGCTGTCTTATTTATGTTTGTTGTTTGCACTATTGTTTAACCTTAACTAACATTCATCTGACAACTGTCACAAGTCGACAACAGGGTAATTGTAATTTTAGTCTTATTGGTACACAGTGTAAAGGTTTAAACTGTGCCTGCTTTCAAATCCATATTAAATGAATAATTAACAACAGCTAAAAGCTTTATTCTGGTGGCAAAGAACCCATATTGCAATAAGCTACAACTCTATCTACAAAGACAAATGTCACACAAGTAGGTTTTTTTTTTTTTTTTTTTTTTTTTTTTTTTTAATTGTACTGTGCTGTAGTTAGTAATGTGTACAGTGGTCAGTGTAATAAATGTATTAGCATCACATGGCTTGTAGAATGCTAACTATACTCTATACTCTGGTGCACACAACTTGAAGGTAGAGTCACTACTAAGCCCTCTTTTGGTGCTCTACCAACTAGCTTTATTCAGCACCAATATTTTTAATGCAAAAAAAAAAAAAACTGTGGTTTAATTGCAGAATATTTTAAATACCCAAGATACTCCAAATACTTGCCATTTTTAACCCAAAGGCTGTGTTACAGATGTTGTTTTCACCAAGCTCTGATTTAATAGTAGAACAAGAACTGTAATGAGGGCTCGGGGAGACTGGCCAGTGGTCCTTGAGGAAATGTAATCACTCAAAGTCATGAGGACCAAAGTGAGTTCCATATATCTTGCCGAACAGGAGATGAGTTTTGACAGCAGCATGATGTTGTGTGAACTCTGTATGCAAAATAAGACCGCTTCCACCTGGGGTGGTAATCGACAGATAAGAGAGATAAATAGTACAGTTTATGGTTTGCTAGATGCAGTTAAATGCTGCATTGTGAAAAATGACTGCAGGGGTATTTTGAAGTAGTGGCCAAGTCATTTTTACGTATTAAATGCCAATTGTAGAAACAGAAGTACATTATTAAAATGATGCAATTTAGCAACACAATATTTTAGAATTACAGCAAATACCAGTCAGTATTCCCTACTGGGGGAATGCATAGTCCTAATGACCAGGATATGTATTTGTTTCTGTCAGTCATCAAGGTTTTATATCCTCATGGATATTGTTAATGTAATAGTCCAACTGGACAGTTTTTTTTTTTACATCAGAAACAACCTCAGAATTAAATAGACTTTGCTGGAAAAACAGATAGAATTCAGATAGAATAAATCTGGATGGAGTTTTAAAAAAAAAATGAAGTGTGATTTGCTAACATTTTCATGACTGGTACATACAGTAAAAGCAAAGATTTGACTTGAACTCAATAATAATAATAAAAAATTAAACAAAAAAAAAAAACAGCCAATGAGACTTTTTCTCTTTGCATGTCAGAGTAACAAAGCTCTTGAGGGCATTATCCCAACCCGATCTAACTGTCTTTGAGTGGAGAGGGGTGTGATGGAAACCCTGACATCCAGGAAGATGTGCCCATGGGACTGTCATGTTTACTCCTGTATTTAGTATAGCACGTTATCAGCAGCAGAGCAGGAAGTGAGGCTGTGTTGATAACTGGATGACATTACAAACAGGATGTGACCCCTTTGGAGGTAGGGGAGGGAGAGGCTGAGAATTTGCTCGGAATGTAGAGATTTTGATTAAACAGCGATAATGTGTTAATTTAATTGGATGTGGAATGTAATCAACATTTGTCAAACGGTCCTCTATATTCTCTGGCTGTTCTGTGTTGGAAACTTTAGTAATGTTTTGCCTGTTGTTGGTTCTCTCTTTTGTTGGCAATATTGTATGTGAAAATAAATTGTTAGCTTTTTGAGTCAGACTTCTGCTGCTCCACTGCAAGACGTACTATACTGTACTGTAGAGTAAATGTGGCTTTAGTAATGTACTTCAGAACTGTACTTTTGTATTTAACTGGAAAATAAGGTTCAAAGACATTTCTGCACTGTTTAATGTGTGTGTTGATTTAATTCAGGTGCTTTACAGTACTAACCATCTGATTTCATGTCAGCATCTCAATTATCTTATCAATGTCGATCAAATAGTGTCAGTCAAAATTAAATGCTCAAGAATGCCATCAGATGTATTGGGTTAAAAATTAAGTTTAGCTTTTGCGCACAGTGGCTTGTGAGAAATGCAGATGTAATACACAGTGGGTTTATCAAAGTGAAGACATCTGGAAGTTTAAAAAAAAAATACTGTAGGTCATTACACATTCTGTAAAATTATGAAGAAAATACACACTTCTGTAGTAATAATGTTATGTTGGAGTACTGGTGTAATCAGGTTCAGAAAATGTGACACTCCTACTTGATTACTGCATTTTAACACTTTTTGTGATGGTCTACGGTGTGGATATTTATATGAGCATGTGTATTTTAATGTGCACCCCCATATAGCACTTCAAAAAAAGGTGCTGGATAGCGCGCTTTCAGTGCCATTTGCCAATGCCTTTTGCCAGTGCCTTGAGTACTGTATTTCCTCAAGTTTAAGTCGAGAAATTTAAACCCAAAACTTGAAGTTGGGGGTGTCAACTAATACACAAGCAAACATATGAACCTGTCTATAATGTATAGCATATATTTACTGATTGCGATGACCCGTGGCAGCATGAACACCATGGAGGGGCATAATATTATAATAATAATAATAATAATAATAATAATAATAATAATAATAATGACGTTACCTTTTCTATTGCGTGGCCCTGCAAAAATGTTAAGTTACTTTAGCCACAGTGGCTAACTAAATGAAAGTCTTTGAGGGAACGTAGTTATGGTATATTAATAAAGATCTTCAACGGTGTTGGTTGTTACAGAGCTGTGTATCGGGGCGCACCCAGGATCTAGTCTCATCCTTCAACAGGGGGAATGTGATAATAAAGTTCAGTGAAGTGCAATCTTGTCTCCGGGTCGCATACATTACACGCACCAAACTAAACAACATGCTGTAACAACCAACCCATTGAAGAGTATTGATAGCTTAAACAAGTATTTTAAGCAAACCAATTTTTCACAAAGGAATAATCAACAATGTTTCACAGGATTATTATTATTTCTTGGCCGTTAAGCAAGTTAAAAACACAGCGTAGTGGCCTTATCACAGTGTCATTTTTCCAGGTAGCAACATAGCGGCCCATTACATTCAACAGCGCTGGCGAGAACCCTGATATATACACACACACACACACACTGAGCATCAAAAGAAACGTATCACTATTTTGACATTAAGATTTGAAAAAAAATTGGTATATAAATAATGGACATTGCCAATGCTTTTAGTGTCTTTTTAATCACTCGATCATTTATCCTTGACCATGACACGCTTGAGTGACTATGACTGAAGCATATGCTGTTAATCACCTAATTAGTGAGACATTTGATTGGACACTGGATATGGAGTGATTTCAGCTGTTGAATTGCAAGCTTGAATAAAAGCAATAAAGAAAATCACAGAAAAAACAAACAAACAATATGCCGCGTCTGTCAAGAGAGCAGCGCCTGCATGTAATCGGCATATTAGAGGCTGGATTAGGGCAGGTACCATGGCTCGCCGTCTTGGGTGATCACAGCCAGTAATTTCAAACCTGGCGCGACGATATAACCAGACAAATTCTGTCAATGACAAACCACAAACTGGGAGACCAAAGTCACAACACCTGCCCAAGATCGACAGATAATTTTGCAGCATCTTTGTGATGTCAGTTGTTAAATCAGCACAATAAAAAGTCACTGCACCTGCTCTGAAACAGTGTTTGCCATTTTTCAATCACATCTAGTGAATTTTATCCAGATATAAGTTATATGTTTCTTTTGATGCTCAATGTATGTAAGTGTGTGTGTGTCTTATATATATATATATATATATATATATATATATATATATATTTCAGCAGGAAATATATAATGTAATACCAGTCAAACGTTTGAGTACACTTGCTGGAAACTAGGTTTTTTTCAAAGCAATGTTCAAGAAAATTTTAAATTGTCTCTATATCTTGGATTCCTCAAAATAGGTACACTTTGCCTTAATAACAGCCTCACAAACACGAGGCATTCGGTTAACAAGTTTCAGCAGGAAATCACCAGGCATATCTTCCCAGCTCTTCTGCAGCAATTCCCAGAGATGCTTTGCTTTGAGTCTTCTGTCCAGTTCGTCCCATACAAGTTCAACAGGATTGAGGTCTGGAGACTGGGCAGGCCAGGTGATTAGATTGAGTTGTCCTTTGCTTTCCTTCTTCGCAAGATTACTCTTGCACAACTTTGAGGTGTGTTTCGGGTCATTATCTTGCTGAAGAATGAAGGGCTGCCCAACTAGCCATAATCCTGACGGAATGGCATGTCTCAGAAGTATGCTATGATAGCCATGCTGGTTGAGCTTGCCATGGACTTGGTAAAGATCACCAACTCTGTGACCAGCAAAGCAACCCCAGACCATGACACTGCCTCCTCCATGCTTGACAGTGGGAACCACACATGTAGAACTCATGCACTCACCCTCTCTGCGTCTTACAAATACTTGGCGCTTGGACCCAAATATTTCAAATTTTGACTCATCGGTCCATAAGACCGACTTCCACTCCTCAAACGTCCAGTTTCTGTGATTTTTGGTCCAGGCAAGTCTCTTCCTCTTATTTTACACTCTTAACAATGGTTTCTTTGCAGGAATTCTTCCAGTTAGGCCAGCTTCAGGCAATCTCCTCTGAACAGTTGATGATGAAACATCTGTACTTCTAGTAGCATTAAGCTAAGCTTGTATTTCAGGGGCAGTTAAATCGCCGGTTTCGCAAACTTGTGACTCGAATGAACTTGTTCTGATTCTGAGGTCACCCTCGGCCTGCCTGACCTTGTTCGGTCCTCATGAGTGCCAGTTTCTTCAGTTCGTTTGAGGGTCTTGGCCACAGCAGTTACAGACACTTGCAAAATTCCTGCGATTTGTCTTAAAGATTGACCTTCATTTCTTAAAGTAATTAGTCTTTTTTCTTTGCTTAACTGAGCGTATTTTGCCATTTTGTGCACCCTTACATTCAGGAATGACAAACTTATGCCTATGTGACCTATATTTTATAGTAATCATGGACCCTCACCTGTTAACAGTAATTGGTGACAAAAGGTTAATTAGGGAACATGCTAGTTAACTCAGAGAACATCTAACAAATACACTTTTATACTTAGGCCAGTGTTCTAACACCCTGTTATACACATTTCAGACTTTTAACTGACTTGGGCTTCAGACTGAAATCCCCATGCTTTGGGTGACTGTTTCATTGAAATTGACAAGATTTACATTTTCATTGAAAAATTACATTTTTGATTGCAGTTCACTTATGATTATCAGCTTATATAAGTACATGTATCATATAATGAAATATTAAGTGTCTATAAACAAGTTTATACAGTTAAAAACATAGATGATCATGAAAAACCTGGTTTCAAGCAGGTGTACTCACTTTTGACTGGTACTTTGTGTATGTATATGTATGTGTGTATATATCCCATGTTTGTTTACACCCAGGAGATGTTATGTAAAACACAGATGCAGTTTCATTGAATTACAGCCAGACGACACCACTCCCCACATTCCATTGAAATACATACTTCCATGTGGGCTAAGAAGGAAGTGGGAGGTGGGGCTTGTATATACTAAAATAATACTATTGTAGGCTAACAAAAAGAAAATTTTACCCAAATCTCGCCCTCATGATGGGGGAGGTCGACTTTTACTCAAGCAAATACAGTATGCCTAATGTTACAAGTAGAGCAAGTTCTGTCTCAAAGTGTAAGATATCTATATCACAAAAGAAGTCTATATCACAAAACCAGCACCCACACAATTTAGCTGACCTTTTCAGTCTCTAATGAGAGGGTTCCAGGACTACATGGCTGGGTATGTTAAAGTCAAGATCGCGCTTTATTCATGAAGCTGCGAGTTAAAGCTCTGGCACTGTCCCTTTACTTTTTTGAAGTAATTCTGTGCTTTTCTATAGGGAAATAACCTCCCCTACAGATGGGTATTTATAGACAGTTACATACATTTGCTTTGGTCTGTGCCACTGAAAATCAACTGTTTGGGCTGGATGTTCCTGTTGATTGGTCTATTTCCTGTTTACTTTTCTATTTCGTGCTTTCTCTTTTTGTGGTGATTAATAGTAAACAGCTTGGTACAGTCCTGTTGGAAAGAGAAATGAGGACATGGGAGTTAAATTACAGTACAGGACTGGTGGTGATGCACAAGATGGAGCCTTTTTTTTTGTGGATATAGTAACCCTGCTCTTTATTGTAATACCGTAGATTTTAGCTAATCTCGCAGTATCCATTGCTATCCTAAATGGCTGGAAATGGCACAGTATTGTGTACTCAGAATACAAACGGTTTGTTGTGTTTTGTCTGTGTATACTTCATTTTAAAATGTTACATGAAATGCAGTAATACAATTATATTAATAATTTTAAAAAATGAAGTGTTCCATGATCCTTTACTGTATATTGTTCCTCATGCTGTGTTCCCTTTGTGGTACTAGCTGGATGCAGCTTTACCACTCTGAAGGATGATTTTCAGATGGAAACATTTTCAAGTAGGTCTTTATCCAGCTGCCTTTAGCTGATAGTGATTTTCCCTCTCAGTGTGATCTGTCTTGTAGTCTCATGTCGAAATGAACTATAGGACCGTTTTCCTGCCGTTTTGCAGTAGTTGGTTAGTTTGCTAATCTTTACTGTTTTTCAGGACTGATATTCTAGCCTATTTAATAAACCATCTTTAGTATTCATATTGATACACTATACAAAATATATAGTCTCTCCTTTTTATGTGAAAGTCTGATTGAAAAAGTTGTATCAGCAGGAACTTAGAATGGATAATTGGGGACTCTTTAAACTAAACTTGATTTTTTAGTAGACACTCAATCCAGGCTTGAATGTAGTGGGGTCAATTATAATTATAATTACAGCATAATTGTTTGCTGAAATTTCAATTACAATGCTATTTCTGTTCAATTACCGTTGCACTTATGCAGCAGTAATTGCAATTATAATTAGTTACACTAAAAGCTAACATAAATAGCTCCACTCATTAACATGTTTACTCTGTTTATTCTACCAAGCAGTAATCACTGGTATAAATACACAAACTAAAAGTGGTTGAAAATACAAGAAGAATGTTCGCTCAATATGAAACACAGCATGGAACTGTGAATGATTGAGCTTGGAAAATTCAATTACACAGGCGTGCTAAGGTTCAACTACAATTACAAGTGAACTTGACCCCAGGTCTGATTTCAGACAACCTAGATTTTGTAAGTGTTGTAAATTGCTACAATCATGAAAAGTATCGTACAATGAGCCTTGCGTTTTGTTTTCTTTTTCCTCCCTTTTTTTGGTAGTGGAAATGAGCTCAATATTTGTTGGAATATCCTCCAGATCAGTAATTCTCTACAGTACCATTACTTTGGTAATTCACTTTTTCAATCATTGACTTTGCAGGGTCCTGTCATGCATTTGAAACAATGTATATACTGTATAGTCAAACCTGTTTTAATAGAACTTGTTGATGTGACTAGGTCCTCATAATATCACCTGGGAAATGTTCATAATAGTAATAATATCTTTTATTTTTTATATAGCGCCTTTCATAGTGGTCCACCATCACAAAGTGCTTTGCAGAGGTAGGCTGTGAACTGTGCATTATATGCAGTCACTTACTATTGGACATTGATTTAACATCTCATCCTCAGGATGGAGCACAAGGAGGCTGAGTGACTTGCTCAGGGTCACACAGCAAGTGGCAGAGGTTGGATTTGAACCAGTGACCTTCTGGTTACAAGCCCTGGACTTCAACCACTGGACCACACTGCCTCCTAAGTATGCATTTGATTATGCATATGTGCAGTATATTAGACTGTATATTGAAAATACATTGTACTGATGAACACTTCTTAGTACAGTATTTCGAGTTACACAGACATAGTTGTTGTATCAAAACGTCTGTTTTAATGCTTATTGGTGAACTCTTAAGTGGTTATAAAAAGGTTTTATCACTGAATGAGGATTTATATAAAAAAAATACCCCTAAATGCAGTAGTTTTGGCATAGAATTAAAGAAAGACAGGTCTAGAAAGGCAACAATATCTACAAAGCATTTGCACTTGCTGTCATTCAACTAATTAAAGTTGTTGGGAGTGCCAGTGGTAACTTAATTAACAGCTGTTGATGATCTGCCATGACAAGCAAGCAAATCTCATAAAATCTAAATTCTAGGTACAGTTCAATGGTGCATAATTTCCTAAGGAACACAGGAAAATGTTTTCATTCCCTTTTTGATTGATTAACAGAGATGATTCAAAACAACCGAAAAGCTTAATCTGCAAAGCCCCGAGTCTCACACTCGACCCTGGTCAAAGTGTGTCAGCCCACAACCTGAGGTGGGTCGCTGTCAACCCGGGTATGGCTTCACACTACACAGGATTGTGACCCGGGTAGCCAGAACCTGGGTCTGGACTCGTGTAGACGTGCCAGTGTGAAAGGGGCTGGTTTTGGGTTTTTTCTGCATTTTGTTTTGATGTCTGTTTGGGGGAGGGGGCAGCAAATTGTTTAGCTTTGCACTGCACTGTTAGCTACAAAATGTCATTCTGATAAGCTGTGGACTGTCTGAGTGGCAGGCAGAGAGCTATATTTCTTATCCTACTTATACAGTCTTTGCCATCTTCACAGTGGAATACAAAAGAAGGCTATTCATTGTTGAAAGCTTATATTTAATTCTGCATTAATTCAAACCAGAAGCCCAGCTTGGAAATAGTTCCACTGTAATTTGGGATGGCTTCTGTTGAGTGGCAGAATTGACAAGCTCTTGTAGCAATTTCTGAAGCACATTGTGTGCTAATCAATGTAAATCGAACCCTAGCATGCAGTTACGCAGGTACAATAGACCTTCTGTCAGAAACAATTATTTCCTCAGTTTTTTTTTAATATGTGGCAGGCATATGTTCCATTTAAACATCACTAGAATTAGCCTGGGAACTCTGAATTCATTCGTGATTGATAAGCTTTAGAGGTGCATAAGGATACATAATTTAGAAATAAGCATTAAGCCTGACATGAAGTCAGAATACATGTTTACAATTTCCATCTTCATTTTGTGCCCTTTCCACAAAATAAACATTGTTTCAAACTTGAAGCATTGTAGGTGTGGCATACTGTGCAGAACTGTGTTCGGAGAGGCTCTCATTAGCCTTATGTACAGTATTCCTGAGGAGAAAGGAACTATCAACCTAATTTGTAAATGGGGGCAAGCAAGAAAGACTTGCAATGTCAATGGTTTTAAATATGAAGGCTTAGAATGAGTCTTTGCTTAGTAAAACTGAATGAAATATTGAATATTTTAAAATCCAGTTATTGTATATGAAGAAGTACAAAACCTATCTTAGTGAAGACTCTTTTCGACTCGGACAGGCAGCCACAATAAGGCTTTTCAGTGGAAACCTAGAGAGAACTACACAAACAAAATATTTTAAATGTATATGCTTTCTGATTAATTGACGCTATTAATATGTTCAGGTTAAGACCTTGTTAAAATTTAGCATCATGAGGAAGAGTGTTTTATCTAAGATAGATAGATAGGATTGATTGTATAAAGTATATTTTGACTGTCTTTGCTGTGCCTCCTAGAAAGTTTGACACAGATTGAGAATTGTTAGTGTGCAGTGAGTTCTTGCAGTGACATCTATAGGTTACTTTTTAATTGTGGTATAAAAAATGGAACACCTCCTACAATGTGGTTAAACATTTTTATAGTGCTTGCAAGAGCTTTGGTATATACTGTTTCCATTGTCAAGGGAATCTATTCTTCTTTACATACCTGTAAGGGATATTGATTAAGAAGGTGTTTATTCTGCATTAATGCTTCGTGAAAATATGTTATTGTATTAAGTTATGTGGATTCAATCTTTATTACAGAGAGGCTGCCTAAATGACATGAGCTGTCGCATGTGAATTTATAGCAGCTTTCTTAAATCACTGAAGCTATGTCTGAATTGTGCTCCATTGGAGTTTTCCCCTGACTGGCTCAGTACTTTTGATTAATGTCTGGTTCATATTGCACACTTGAATTTACAATGTACCTACTGATAGTGGAGTAATATTGAGACTGTTTAAGAGAGTAAATGGCTTTCATTTTGCACTTTGTATCAGTCATCCGTTGAAGGAATTTCCTGCGATGGACTAATTCTGGTACTGTAAATTCATGAAGGTAAATGTAGACTCAGGGCTGCCAGATTGGCGGTTTGGCTATTTTTACTGTGCATGTTTTTTTTTTTTTTGTGTGGTTTTTTAGTACTTATGCAATCAGTAAATTTCATTTTGTACATTTTCTTTACAAGTTTTGGTAACATTTAACTTCCTCCTCATATAACAGTGTTCAGTTTAACCACTACAGCTTTGAATAAAAAAAAAGTTTGTTTGAAAAACTGTACATAAATTATTTGTAATTCATCAAAATATGACATTGTTGATAGGGGGTGAATACTTCTGCAAACCACTGTATGCTTTTGTAATATTTCAAGTACGAAACGTAACTATTATCGTATGAGTATTTACCTCCTAAAGACCCTGAAATAAGATGGTAAATGTTCAGCTTTTTTGATTAGCACACATTTTCTTTCAAGAGATAACTGGTGTGGATGTTTAGACATTTTATTTGCTGTTCTACACAATTAAAATCCTGCTGGTGGGACTTGTGAGGTGCATACGTAATGGCTTGCTTTTGCTTTTTGATACCAGTTTAAATTAAGAAATGAAAAATCACATGCTGTGATGTCAGCCTGCACAGTCAGATTTACATAGATTTTAGGCAGAAAATCACATGATCTGACTGTGCAGCCCGATATCAGATATACAATGATTTTAAGCAGAAAATCACATGATCTGACCTTGCAGCCCAGCATCAGATTTACATTGATTTTAGGCAGAAAATCACATGATCTGATTGTGCAGCCCGATACCGGCTTTACATTGATTTTAGGCAGAAGAGACTTACAAATCATTCCGGATTCTAGAACAGTCAAGTTCTGGATCGTAGACACTGTTGCATCATTCATTTCATTAAGAATTTGATCGGAACCAAAATCCTGCCCAATTATAGAGAGTGACGATTTGTAAAGGGGCTGAAATACACAGTTTTTACTGTATCTCCAACATTGCTGAACAAAAAACACTAAAGCACATCTTCCTTGTAATGGCGAAACATTTTTAATAACTTAATGTATCTAATGTTGAATGATAAAAAGTACAGAGTAAGGATGTCTTCCTTACTGCCAGTGACATTAACAGTAGATTTTATTATTTTTTCTCTTACTGCATATTGTCCTACTACAAATTCAGAAAATGCTTCAGCAAACATTGACCATATGCAATAAGGGTGATTTTCAAATATTAGAATTGATTCTCAACTTCATCCTAATAGACTGTTGTTGTAGCATTAGGTTTAGTAAGGTGACTCAGTGGCTTTGAAATCAATAGACTGTTTATTTTGTTATAGATTTAAAAAAAAAAAAAAAAAAAAAACAAGTAACACAAGAATACAAATCCTGCTTTTTTTTGTACAGTAATGATATATGAATATTTATTTCATTTTTGCTGGGACCCTATGTACATTTTATTAAATACAAAGTTTTCTTGTTTGTTGAAAAAAGCACTCTAGGTGTTAGGGCTGTCAGGTTAACCCGAAAACTGAAATCATCAGTAATTGAGCCCCTCAAAATCAAATCGATCGATAAAATGAGCATAAATGTTGATTGGTTTTCTTTGTCGCACCACAAACTCAGATCGCTGTACTTCAAAAAAAAATTTCTTCTCCTTTGACAGGAATTTCGGTTGGTGTTTTTAACTTGACTAATCAGGATATGCTGAAGAGGTAAAACAGCCGAAGCTGCTGGGTATTTGTCTGTGGATAATGCAGCGGTTGCGGTTTTGAATGGTTTCAGGTGTCACGGATATTTGACAGCTAACCAAATTTATCTGTAGCGAAGCGGGTGGTAGTTTTCCAAATGGCTTCTCATGTTAGTTGTATTTGAATGGTAGAGAAGTTCGCGTTTGCATAATCTACAAACTTTCTCCTTATTTTTTTTCAAATGGGTCCTCCAATCGCCCAAAATCCAATATAACTCCAGTATATACTTTTCAAACCAGGTGGTGTAGTGACCGCTTGCTCAGGAGCACTTGTATCTGCTAAACTGCAGTCACATGTGTCAGACATACTGAAAAAAACTGAAAACAAACTGGAACAAAATTGATCGGTTTCATGGCAATGCAGTTGATGATAGCAATTTGAACCTTAGTACCGGGTATTTAAAGTAGCCATCTTGGTTGTGTCCTGTAATTTAAATGGCAAGATAGGAAGTTCGGTGCAACATTTAGTTTATAAATTAAAGAAATGTAATGAACTTTGCCATTATCAATGAGACAGTTTTATTACACTGTGTAACAATTTTATTTATTTTTTTTGTTCCTGGGTAGTAAGTGTTATTTCCTAATTGCTTATGCCTCAAAAGTATAGGAAATGGCTATTATTCACCACAGACTTTGCTTTTGTGACCAGGACAGTGATATTTCAAAATATCACTATTTCCAATGGGAAAATGGGCAAATGTGTGTCTTTTCATTCACATAAAGTCAGAAAAAAACAACATATGAATCCAAATTGACATGTATTTACTAAAGTAATACAAAAATGACTACAAAAGATTTAGAAGTGAGTAGTTTTTCGAGATTTACGATTATATTGTATAAATACTCTGCTTTTCCTAGTTTCCTTCTTTGTTGTACATGTTCCATATAATACCCTTTTCAACATAATTGCAATTTGTTTTGATATTTTTATTAACATACCCCAGTCAAGTCAGTTTTGACCAGTTATTTTTGTTTCTTATTGGTTATGCATCTGGTGTTCCCATCAGTGTCTTCTGAATTCACAACATCTGTGGCTTCAATTCAGCCTGTTCAGACAGAGACATTTCATTAGCTTCTGACTCCTCTCCCAAAGTTCAGCATTTTCATTGGTTCATCTCTCCTAACTGCTCGCTCTGGCTCAGGTTCAGAGGGATGGAATCAGTTTTCTGAATATGCATGACATGCCCTGTATAATCACAACGTCCACTTTATTAACCACTATCTGGTTAGAGCAAAGATGCAAGATGTACAGTGGGTGAACCGCCATCCATATGAATATTTATGTTTGTACCCAAAATGTGCATAAGATATTGCCACATAGACCACTTTAAAACCTAGGCAATGAAATCTGCTGTCTGTCTAAACACTGTTCTATTGCTTGGCATGTAGTGTTTTCACTTAAGGTTTTATTACTGGTTCTTCCATCCTAACCCACCAAAATACCTACTTTATTTATTTATTGCCATTTATATTGGACATGTCTTGCATATTCATAACCCTGCTCCCGCCTCTCTGAACCTGTGCTGGAACGAGCAGGTAAGACGTTGAATCAACCAAAATACTGACCTTAAGGAGAAATGTTTCTTGTTGATCTGGTTGGATAGAAGACAGAGATGTGAATTCAGAAGATATTTTGATGGGAAGACCCATTGAATAATGGATGTGAAATAAAAATAACTGGTCAAAACTGATTTTTGTCCATGGATATGTTAGAATTATTAAAACAATTGTGATTACAGTGGAATGTCGCATAACCGACCATCACAAAACCGCCCTAATCAATTAACTGCCTTGCTAAATAAATAAATAAACAAACAAACAAATAAATAAATATTAAAATTAGGCTACGAGAGTAAGGTATTGACAGCAAGTACAGCGTCCGCGATGGAAACAGAAAGAAAGCGTTATAGCAATCAGCCTTTTGGTGCGTTCCCCTTTAAGAGAAATGGGCAGTGATGTTTCACACCAGTTGAGAAAGCTTTGTGTGTTACTTTTTTTTTTTTTTTTTGTGCAATGTGTTTATATGATGAAGCACACGGTTGCAGATACTGCAGCGTGTAGTTGTAGCTTTCAAATGCATATTAATTAAACAAAGCAAACTTCACAAACGCAGTGCTTAACGGCCGTTTGTTTAAAATAGCTGAACAATATTTAAACCGAGCTTCTTATCGGCTGTTGGCAATATCAAGAAAGAGCACAAAGTACCGTGACAGAGATATTAAGAAAGCAGGGAGGCAGGGACTTATAGAGTTAAGAAAGAAGCCATCAGTTGTAGGTTACTGTACATTTACCGTTTTTGTTTTGTATTTTTTTTTAAAGCTTTGCGTGGAGATGGCTTATAGTAAACTGCATGGCAACACTGTGTATTGTAGCCTAATTAATCTTGTTTATGTTTGCTTACTTTTAAAGCAAAGTATATCCCTGTATTTAATGCAGTTTGAGTGCTGGTTTTGTTCAGTACCCTATTCATGCATGGGTAAATGTCATTTTCTATAGCTGTTAGCAAATCCAACTTTTCCACCCGCCTATACCCCAGTCCACAGGGGGTCGGATATGCGACCTTGTACTGTATGTTGAAAAAAATCCAAGAAAGCAGAAAGCTACGGAAAGTGATGCATTGTTTTAAACCCAACAATCTGTTCAGTAACGTCTTTAATGAGTGGTTTACTGGTAGATTTCAATTTTGTTTAAATACACTAATAAATCAGAAGAGCTTACACTATGTTTCAGTAATCTCAGGATTTATGTTACAATAAAAAAAAAAACGTCATAGGTCCAGATACAGCAGCTAGATAAACAAAACAAAAAAAAACTTTAGCTTTTGAAAAAGTTTGCTTTGAATCTTTACACACTGGCTCTCAGATTTCCATAGTTAAGCTGTCAATTTCCCTGCTTTTCTCCCTCCTGTGAACTGATACTTAGGATCATTGTTGCATGTAGAAATTCTGTTTCTAGCTCATGTTCCCAAAGAAGTAGATTAAGTTTTATTTCTCTCCTGGGTTTGCGAGTAGATTGCTAAATATTTGAGAACAATGGATATAATCCCGTTTGTGGAAGCAGATCTACATAACACCTTTGGTTCCTGTTTGTGCTGCATACAGACATGCAATGGGTTAGGTGGCTCATGACAAACCACATTCTTTTGTGGTGTGTATTACATCTTACCCTGAAAATCAGAAAGTAATGCAGGTTTTACATCTTGCATCAAGGTCTGTTTGGCCTTGGTTACATTTCAGGAGGAGTTGCATCTCCAGGCAGGTATGGTAGCTTTTAAACTTGCTAAAAATTACCCCAACTTCAGGGACAGTGCTTATGTTTCAGGTAATATCAAAATGTTATACATCATCAAAATGTTTTTTTTTTTTTTTTTTTTTTTAATATGCATATTAATTTGGTAAAGATGTGTTTTGAATTCATTGTTTTATACGAACAATCTAAACAAAATGGATCACCTAAAAGTTTATTTTTCTTTTGTTTAAAAAAAAAAAAAAAAAAAAAGATGATTAATCTTGTCAGTTTACTGGACAATAAACAAATTAATTCTAATAAATACTGTATTTCCAAAGATTTGTTGCCTTTGAATTCAAGTCGAGTTCCCAAATTCAAAGACCAAAAAAAAAAAAAAAAAAAAAAAAAAATTGCAGTTATATCTTAATGGAAAGAAAAAGCACAATTATTAGCAACCTTTTAATTTCTAGGTGCCAGCAGGGAACACTATTACTGTGCATTAAAGCATAAGAGTAAGTCACCTAATATATTACAAATGTGAATATATGTACTGTGCAGTATTTATAGTATTGAACTGCAGTCTGCAGACGTCTACGATGTTTATAAATATATATATATATATATATATATATATATATATATATATATATATATATATATATATATATAATATCCCTGACTCCCCAAATTTGAACTTTGAATTCTTTTATTTTGGTCAAAAAGTTTTGACCAATTAAATTTGAGTAAATGCAGTATATAAAGTCTAATCATACGAGTTGCAAGGGTATTAGAGATAAGTAGTTGAATTAGTTTTAGTGAAAATCTAGGTTGCTGTCTTCCCCCTCCCCCAAACAACTGTTTCAAGTGGGTATGACCTACTGTCTTGGGTGCTGCTATCCAAACCACAGGTTCTCTAGGAAGAATCATTTGGTCTCTCATTCACACATTACAGTAGACAGATCAGATTCTTTTGACCAAAAAAAAAAAAAAAAGTTTATAAAGTAAACAAAACAAGAGAAATGTTGACCATCTTGGTATAACATGGATTTGTTTGGTGTCTTAGGGCTTGAAAAGACATTAGGTGGGAAAGCACATATTACATTCCTTCACTTTTAACAGGTTCACAAGTTTGTCTACCTTTCACAGTAAAACTAGGAGTCTGGGCCTTTGCACTTTTTTTTATTTTTATTTTGAGGGACTGAAGTTCTGCCAAAAGTGGGGCCTCAGGAAGTGGGAGTGTGCTTGGTTAGAGCTCTGGAGAGGAGGGGAGAGGGTGGATGCTGATTAAAATAATAAACAGCTGCTGGAAATAGACAGATCACTGCACCTAGCCTATACCTTGTCAGACCAGTAAAAAGTAGACAGAAGGGATTTCCAAGCACTGTGGATGTTGAAGAGACTTGGCATGAGGGGCACTATATGCCGAATGGCACCATGGGCGCAGAAGAGCCAATCCTTTTAAAAACCAGCCATCACTGTAACTAAATCCAGCATCTTGGAGATATCTTGCTTACTCTTCAGTGTGAGTCACTTTTTTTTTTTTATTGTGATTTACGTAACATCATCCAGCCTTTTCTTTTATTTCCTATAAAGAATGCTAAATGGACCTGGACTGTGTGCAGTTTTGTTTAGAGCTCTTTTTAAAGTGTAATTGAGAACAAAAGCTGGAGCCAGGGCCCAGGAGGAAAGATGTTGTGATTGCTGGAGCCTGCAGGTCATTAGAGAGGTGAACAAACAGGGGAATCAAGGGCCAGTTGAAGGGACCGTCATGGAACCTGGTAAATAAATAGAGCATTGGAACTATCCAGGGACTTTCCTCAAACTTCACGGACAGTACAATACATGTACATTGTGCGACAGAGAAAAGATGAAGTTACTATGCAGCCGAGCAAGACGAGAATGCAACTGCTGTGCTAATGGGAGATGCATGCCCTGGACATTGCAACGATGGGGAAATTCTTTCAAGTGGAGAACATGTGGCATTGAATGGGGGACTTTTAACTGGAAGATGTAGCTTATAAATGAATATTGTACCTGATGATGATTGGCCTGAACCTCAGCTTGCAGGAGTTGCTCAGAAGATTTGAGCAGGTATAGTAAAAAGAGAACTGTGGTCTCTGTGAGGTGTGCTTGTAGCCTTTTTGTCCAATGTGTGTAAAACACCACAACCCATTTGCTATTGCATAATTGATACACATTCATGTTTTTCAGACTGTAACAAAACCTCATTTAGAGGCTTGGATAAACTGCTATAGCCAGCAATCTGCATAAGCAAGGAAGAATATGTCTATAATGTACATTATATATTAATGTTTTAATGTGTTCATCTCAGACTTATGAAAGATATTAAGGCAAAAATAAAAATACTCAGTGATGTACTTAAATATGAAATATTATGGCTGCTGTTATAAAATGCTGCAAATAGCAATTCTTCAATAACTTTAAAAAAAAAAAAAACATTTGAAACATGGATTACCCTAACCTTGGTTTTTGAGAAATCGTTAAGCAGTGACTTAAGCAAAAAAATCTAAACATGGAGGAAGTGCAAGGTTACTGATTTAAAATAATGACTTTCTAGTACCAGCTGGTAACAACGGGGCATTGTGGTTTATGATGGGTTCTGTCAGTAAGTTTAGTTTTATAGCTGAGCACCTTTTGCAATGCTTTGTTCCTACTACTTAGTCCCCACTGAGACTTTCTAATTGTCTGCAATTTAAGTCAGTTTAAGTTCACATTATGGATATTGTATCCTTCCTGCCACCCTCCCCCTGTTTTATTAAGACATAATAACTAAATATTTGGCAATGTCTGTACTTGCACGGGCATCTTGGAAAATGTACCCCTTCCTATTGGCAGTTTTATATCCACATCTCCACTGACCCGTAGATGCTTCTTCCTGTGTCTTGTACTTAGTGCCCACATGATTAGTGTAAACCAGTGCCTAAAACAGAAAAAACAGAGTTTAATTTCTGTTCAATAGCCTGTATTTCATAAAAATAAGAATTAGAAATAATACATTTCTGTGACCTAAAGAATATTTGTAATCAACTTGTGTGTGTGTGTATGATGTAGCCTAGACACTTTTTTTTGTACAATAAATTGTAGAAAATTTACATACACACCTTGCAGTTTAATTCTCTGAAAATGTCTCTCTTTTAAGATAATGCATCCTTACAGTAGCTAGCTGCAACCCAGGTCATACCACGCGACCACTGTTGTAAACTGGTTAATTGCAGCCATATGTTTGTTGAAATTTAGTTTTGCCACATAAGAATGAGCCATTGTGTTGCGGTTTTTAAAATGAACCCTTCAAAGCTTCAAAGACTATATATAGGTCTTTATAAATCTCTTGTGCAACGGTAGTATTTTGACCTTTTTTTCATGTTCAAAGCCATTTCATGTCAGATTTCAAAATGTAAGGACCACCTCTGTACAGCAATAGCGTACATAGTTAGTTTACAGTACAAAATAAGAAATGTACATGTTTGTTCAGCAATAGTTAGTGTTTGTTTGATTTCTAACTGTTTCTAAATGCATTTTTGGTTAATTTATGGTGCAGCTTATCTTTACATTTTATCGTGCTTGTTTGTTTTCTTTGTTTAAACTTTACATTAAACAAAACCGTAAAGCTTTGTATTTACTTGTAGAAAACACCGGTTGATGATTTGGAAGAGGGTCAGTTTTCTGTCAGAGTATTTGCTAGTGTTTCTGTTCCAAAGTGCTAGGTTTCTAAAATAAGGCCCTCTTCCGCATTGCTTTTCATGCTGCTAGGGATTTGTTGAACACTTTAACTCAGAACGGGCATTGTTGCTCCTGTGGATTCCTCTGGAGAGAACATCTCATACTAGTTGTGTTTCCTGGATAACTCCTAGCTGATTGAACAATTGTTTCAATAAGGCTGCTCTATATTAATGATATAATATATTCCACTGTTGTCATCTTTATTCTGTGTGCTACTGTAGCTGCATGGCCAGTGCACATACATTTTTGAATGATAGCTTGTAAGACTGATTATGAACACCTTGTTGGATTGATCTGAAAATGTGTACACCCATAATGGGTGAAAAAAATGCAAAGACTTGTGTCATGCATTGAATAGAGCTATTCTGTGAAACTTTGTAAAAATGCTTTCTTACAGATTGAAAATACATTGAAATTTCTTTCAGCTGAAGTTTCCTAATGTGTGCCAATCCCCCCCCCCCCCTCCTCCTCCCACCAGGACATTCAGGCAGAGATTGATGCTCACAATGACATCTTTAAGAGCATCGATGGCAACAGACAGAAGATGGTGAAGGCTCTGGGAAGTTCTGAGGAGGCTGTGTTTCTCCAGCACAGATTGGATGATATGAACCAGCGCTGGAGCGAGCTGAAGGCAAAGTCTGCTAACATCAGGTCAGCAAAACACCTCTTTTCTCAAGGGAAGATAAAAATAATTTTTTGATTTATTAGATTTAGTTGCATTAATGTTCTCAATGTTCAGGCCATGCGGGTTAAGACAGACTTTCAAGCATAAGTGATTAAGTATTAGAATAGTAAAAGGAGAACAAAAAAGCTTAACTTAATGAAAAAGTCCTGCACAAAAATAAGAGGCTATGGGTTAATATAATGTGTATCTTCATACAAATAAAGTGTTCTTTAAAAATGTCTAAAATAAAATCATTGCAATTACCCTGGCTGCACTGCGTAATAGAGTATTTTGCGAAAGTCTCTCTAGAAATGCTGTACGCCATTTTCAAAGTTCATAAAAGTATTTTAAACAGATTTTCAGAGTGAAAAGAATTCTGATTTATGTTTAATTTGTTTGTTATTAAGGGCCCATTTGGAGGCTAGTGCAGAGAGATGGAGCAGGCTACTGGCTTCACTGGAAGATCTGTGCAGGTGGCTGAATCTCAAAGACGAGGGGCTGAAGAAACAGATGCCGCTAGGAGGAGATGTCCTAACTTTGCAACAGCAGCACAGCCACTGCACTGTAAGTCTCCAGGGTCTCTTGCTGCTCAATTCTTGTACTTTTGGGGTTTTTGTTTGTTTACTTTACAATTCACATAGTTTCACAATACAGTTTAAATGGTTCATCAACTAATGTTGTTCTTTTAAAGAACCACCATCGCACTCACTTGAGAAGCAAGTCCTTGACTGGTGTGAGAAATCAAATCAGAGTGGAACTCTCTGTGATTTCCAGTGGATATGAGTGCAGTAAAGGAGGTCTGAGTCACTGCAGTATTTCAGCCTTTTACCGCTAGGTATGCAAGACAGGCTTTTAGTTCATGTTTCCATCTATGAATCTTCCATGACACCCAGTTCCACAAGCATCACTACTGCAAAGCAAAGCTGTTTGGAAGTGTATAACTGGGCTGTTTCAATAAGAGTGGATATAACAGCTTCCCCTCAACATACATTAGAATAAACTTGCAAATTACTCTGTCACTGGTGATTTAAAGTAAACCAGGCCCATTCTTTTAAATTGCTAGTTGATTGGTAAAGTCCACAAAGTGGGCTTGAATTATTAACTTCCTGTGTGCGATGGAAGGTCCAAACCCACTTGAGAATGTGGGTTGTGTTATGCCTGTGAATGACAGCTAATTAAAAGAAAGTATTTTGGCAATATTTACTTGTCTAATATTTGTTTGAAATATTTAGGAATTATTTTGTGCAATGGCTTGGTAACATTGATTGTGTAACCTTTGTATCGTAGCAATACACACAGTAGTAACCAATATAAGCAAAACAGTTTACATTTGTGTGGAGCAGTTAGCTGGTGTACAGATACCACTACCAGATTTTGATGAATTAAGACTGACAGTTAAAGGGAAAGTGGTATACAATTTTTTAAGAAACTAATTAAGCCCATCCTGAAAGTTTGTTATGCAACATGTAATATATCATTGAAAGAAGGAACACACGTTTAATTTAATTAAGACCCTGTTCAAATTGCATTTTCAATACAAACATGAGTGTTGGCCAAGTTGATGGCCAACATACAAAGACTTTGTATTTAACACTAAATTATCCCGGTCAGTAAGAGTTTCAAATTAGTTCAGTAAACATTGGGGCAGTTTCCATGGGGGAAAAAAGAAAAATAAGTCTCACCTTCTCCTCAAGCTATTTGGTAGTACTTTTGGGTAGCGTGGGTTTCCATTATGTGTTTTTTTTGTTTTGTTGTTTTTTTTTTTAGCCAGAGTAATTCTCCTTCCAAATGCAAATAATTTAATATTCAAATACATGAGGGTATAGTTAAATGTTTCTAGCTTGTGTGACTACTGATATTCTACAGCCTTTTTAACTGGGTTTCCAAAATGGTTTTAGGTTGTGTTAAAGTACTGCAGTGCAGCCTGCCTCATTTGGCCACCAACATCTTTTTTAAATAAAAAAGCATGAAAAAAAGACATAGCATTACACAAATAATAATAATAAAAAAAAAACATTCCATAAGAAAGCACGGTGTACTATCCTTGTATTATTTAACATTTTTGACTGCATATATGTTTATTATAAAACTATTATACATGTACATATAACAGAACCATAGCTCCAGCAAGTCTGATCCTCATAGTCTATGAACAGAGCTAAAATACCAGGACTTTAGGTCAAAATGTTTAGTACAGTACATTTTTTTTAATATTGTAGTAAATCTATAGTAGACTTCCCTACTCGGCCACATTTCCCTCTACATAATATTCTTGTAATGATGATAAGAATAATAATAATAATAATAATAATAATAATAATAATAATAATAATAATAATAATAAAATAAATACCAGAATCCGAATTCCACAGGGACAGTGCAAGGCCCTCACCAGTAGTAGAATAAGAATAATAATAATCTTTATTATTATATAGTGCCTTTCATAGTGGACCACCATCACAAAGCGCTTTACAACAACTTACAACAACATCTCACCCGAAAGACAGAGCACAAGGAGGTTAAGTGACATGCTCAGGGCTTGAGTCAGTGGCTGAACTGGGATTTGGACTGGGGAACTCCTAGTTACAAGCCTGTTTCTGTAACCACTGGATAACACAGCTTCCAGTATGTGTTTTTTAGTCCATACAAGCTCAACAAATGCCTCAGTACTTGCTGTAATCCACCAGGACTTTCTGGAACTTGTAAATCTTGCAGTAAGCTGATGTTAGGCCCTGTATTTGTCATTTTGAACAAATTTGTAGAATAAACATTTTTTCTTTCTACTTTTTAAAATAAATCTTGCTCAATGAATTAGGTTTAAGAGATTTTACTTCAACTCTGTAGGGAGTCGCTTAAGTCTGGTGTTGTCGGTAGCCCACAGCAATAATACAGCTGTGCTAATTTAACACATGGTTTGGTACAAACCTGATTTTTGTTTTTGTTTTTTCTCTTTGGTAGTTACCCATGTTAGATGCTACTTAAGACTAGTGTACTATGAATTGCATCTTATTACTAAGTGACAGAAAAGTCTAAGCTTAAAGCAATCAGCTATCTGATGACCAATCAAGAAGATACCAAGTTTAAAGGATGAAAAAGTATCTGCCTGTGCTTTGCAAAGGGCTTTGTTTGTTTGTTTGTTTTATTTGTTTATTTATTGCAAAGGTTTTTTTTTTTTTTTTTTTATTTAAGGTAGCTTCAATATGTTTGTTTTTATAACCTTGCTTGTAAAACAACAACTATAAAACACTTGGAATGAGTCAAAAGATAATGTGAAATGTTGAATAAATGGTTCACATAAAAAAAAAAAAAAAAATGAATGAAGAGGTCTCTAAGTCCCTCGGACTGTGCGCTTATTTTTTTCTATTTCATTAAAGAAACTTGCCAGGGCTACTTCCAGCAGATCTCAGATAATAAAAAGGATTGCTTTGTACGGCCTTAGTTTCACAAATGGGATTTTTACTGTTAGCATTGTAGAGTTTTTGGTCAATTGTGCAGCTTTTTAGTGACAAGTGATTTAAAGTCATACAATGTTTTAGATGTGCGCTTCCTGTGCCCTCCTGCCATTCTACACAGCGCCCCAGCCCAGGCTGGACGCGTCTGTGGTGATGACCTCCCTTCTGGTGTCACTGCCCAGCACTACGCGGAGGTGTAGATGGGCAGGCTGTTTCCACCAAGAGAATCCATTTATATAGTGACGATATACTATCAGTAGATGGGTGCTGTTAAATGTGAGCTGAAAAACCCTGCTGTTGAACCAGGTTTGTAGGGGGCACATGCGCATGAGACCCAAGAAGCTGGTGCCATCAAGCCCAGACATTTCTATATTCTGAAATAGCTCTAAACAGGCTCTATTCTCTCCACTGCCATCTGACAGAGTGGACAGCATGGACGTAGAGTCCGAGCACACTTCTAGATACCAGTCTGTCTGAGCTGGCTTGTCGCATAATTCACTATAAGACCCAACCGTTGAAGGCAGGCAGTGACCAGTTCCGTTTGAGCGTCTACCTGAGCTGGAGACAAATTAGCCAGTCATCCAAATAGAGTACTCTGATACCTTTGAGTATAGCTAGAGAGAGGCCAAATGGCAAGACGCAGAACACGTATGCTGTTCCCTGAATTGCGAACTGCAGGTACTTCCTGCATACCGGTTTTATGGGGGTGTGGAAATAGGCGTCTTTGAGGTCCACCGTGGTGAACCAGTCACCTGGCCAGATTGACTGCAACAGCTGTTGCATAGTCGACATTTTGATCCTCTGTCTGCTCAGATACAGGTTGACCTGTCTGAGGTTGAGGATTGGTCTGAGGTCACTATCCTGCTTGGGCACCAGGAAGTACCTGCAGTAGAATCCTTCCTCTAACTGGAAGGGTGTACCATATGAATAGCCCACTTTTGCAGCAGAGCTGCTACCACCTGAGACACCACTGTGGTGTCTTGCGGGTCTGTGACTGATGTTGGAGTCACACCTCGAAAGGGAGGAGGACCGTGCTTGAACTGCAGAGAGTAACCAGTTGGAATCATAGTAAGCACCCAGATGTCCGTGGTGCACTGACCCACTGGGGGTGGTTACTTTTTTAGAAGCAAGCTCACCAGCTCCTTTATGGACTCCCGTGCACGGTGAGAGCACTGCAGCATCTAGTCCACCACAGGACCAAAGTTCAACAGCGGTGTTTTTTCCTCAACAGCATGCATACCTGAAAAAGCCAAAGCTGCCTGTGCACAGCTACCAGCAGGTTTCTACCCATCACTTGCCCGGCCAGCTTTGACAGTAGGAGTGTATAGTTGCTGTGGGGCAGTCAGCAAGACCTGCTTGGTACCAGACTGGGCATGTAAACACTTGTCGGTACGGGTATGGTATGGTATGGAACCGGGACAGTACAGGTCGGTTTAATACAAGTTGGGTGCCTGTAGCAATGTTACGATACGGTACTGTTATGGTACTGATACGGTTTATAGCGGCACAGTAGCGGTGCGGTAGCCTCGGTCCCGGTACGGTATGCTGCTGGGTTGGGAATGGAGCAGGTGGGTGACCTCGGTACCTGGGTACAGGTCCACTTGGTTCTCAGTTACCACAGATAGCAGTGCACAGAGAAGCTACTTTGGGGGCTGGCATGACTGCGTCACAGAGGCTCTGCGAGCAGCTCTGATGTATTTTATTCAGGGTTCAGGTTTTAAAGAGGTTAATACCCATTTGGTAATGGTTACATTTCATACATGAAAGGGAACCTACAGCTCCAACTCCCTTGTGCTAATTTTAACTCTTCATCATGACCAGATGTTAACTCGTTGTCATGACAGGCTACATGTTTCATTAATCTTCTGCAAATTGCAACTATTATTGAACAAAAAATAAGCAACAACATAAGCTTATCAAAATACAAAAACCATTCCTTATAACCTTCCATGCAGCCTAAATTACTTTAGATAGCAATTGTTTCCTAAAATGCAGTTGTAGCTTATCACAGCTGGGATCATCACTTTAGCCTGACCCATATCTATGTTTGTCCTGCCTTCTGAACTACTTATTCCAGTCAGATTAAACCATGTTGCCACATACCCACTTTTACAGTGGTCTCTTCTGGCGCTCTTTCAAGTCTGCCTCTTCAGAACTTTTTTTATTTCTTTCATCTCTCTTCAGATGAGACTGATGAGAGTGCATGAATTACAGAATTTACTTTCATAGATTATACTAGAAGGCATTTATTATAGGATCAAAAACTTATATAAGTTCACAATTCTATAAAAGTAAACATATGAATAGACTAAGGAAAACATATTTAAAACATTGAAAATGAATATACCAATATTGATATAATGTATTGCAATAGTGCAATATTTAGCTTATTTTGGTCATGTGACATTTTGGTTTCTGGATGGCGGACCCAACATTCTCTGGGTCATATTTACTGCTTTGTGGCAGTAAATTTGTCTGTCATGGCACTGTCAAAGCCTCAGATCTCACTCTGTATGCTAAAATGTATTGGTGACTGTGACTTTGGTAAAAACAGTAATAAGGTGTTTTGAGCAGTGGGGAGCACTTGTCATAAGTAAGACTCCTTATGGATCCCATGTGAGTTCCTGGTCTTTTTTTTTGCTGTTTTGAGCAGCGGTTGAAAAATCTGTGTAACCCAGATAGCTAGGAATTTCTAGAGGCCTATCTTTGATTTTATCTAACCTTTTTTTTTTTTTTTTTTTTTTTATCAGTCAAATAAATTAGTATTTAAGTGATTTGTCAAGGACCATGACTTGATCTACTTGTAAGTGGCTGGGTTTGTTTATAGGAGCATGGCAGTCACTCTGTTCAGTCACCATGACCAAACAATATAAATTAGTGTTCAGCTGTGTACCAACACAGCAGTTCTGTAGGTAACCATGAATTCTAATAGTTTATTTAGTATTAAGCAGGCTATGAACGCTCACATTCATGAATCGTTGTATGTTTTGTTATGTTTTTGACCTTTTGAAACATCTGGGTATCAATGGTTCATTGTCCTGGATTTTAGTTTTTTTCCTAACAGGAATTTTACATTCATGATGATAGAAAAGGTGAGAATCATATTCTCCCAAAATATGCATTATAAATGACAATTACTTCCACATATTTTCTTAGTTTCTGTACTTTCAAAAGTGTAAAAGTTTACTGAGTTTATAGTTAACCGACATTACTTGTTGTCCGGAAATTATATACTTTTATACAGACGTATACAAACTGTAATCTGATTGGAGATGTATCAGGGACCTTTTCATGTGTGGCTGCCTCTGAGGGCTGGAATTTCTAATGCTGACTGTTTCCATAGTAATTAAAATCCTTGGGCACAGTGAAATGGACATTGGCAGCTTCCCAAGCCATTACACACCACCAAGGACAAGTCGAAACCTGCTATTTTTAAATCTTCTCCCTTGTAATGGCAAAAAACAATAGTTTCACTGCTTACTGCACTTCCTTCTAGTGCTGGTTTGCGTTACAGTGATGGCATGCATATTGTTGTACTTACAGATCATTTCCTAAACTCCAATAGGAGGAAAGATGTTTAAAAGCCAAGCATTTACTTAACCTTTAGAGGTGCCACATCTGAAAATGACTCTTGGTGTGAGATTATTGATGTAATTTTTAAATCAATAAACTGCACACGTGCAACTGTATAGTCCTATTGCTTGATCTTACGAAAGAGTCTTCTAGTACATTTACTGTTTGACCTCTTGACTTATGAGATGACCTTTGTAATACACATACAATTTCACAACCTCTGTGTGCTATTATATTGAGATTTGTGATCATTCATTTAGAAAAGGCACTGCATATTTCCTGCAGACTGTACCTAATTTTCATAGGTGGATACGTTTTAAGGCATTCTTATAAACTATGGTACGGCTGCAACTCCCTTAGCCAAACAGACACAGCCTTTCCTGTGACCCTGGGACTCTTGTTTCTTGGGATTGTCCCAGGGTCCGACAACAAAGAAAATGTGTTTGGGCGGGATATGCAGTTACTCTATCCAAGCCAAGCAAAGAGATGTGGGAAACAAGAGTTCTTCCTTGTTGTCTCGAGAAGGATAATGAGGTGAACTTAAATAAAGTAAATTCATTATTGCACAGCATTAGCCTTTAAGAGGCAGTGTGAGTGTCTGCAACTATTACTGTAGCCAGTGCATTAAGGATATGTCCCAGTCCAGGTTGTGTTGCTGATGTAGCAGCAAACAGTGCTAATGTGTTTTTAGATTGAAATCCACCAAAGGCACCTTTTGGGAAAAAAAAAAAAAATCTGTCAGTTTTTATATGTGTGTATATATATATATATATACACACAAAAAAAAAAATGTTAAAATTTCGTTGTTATTTATAGAAAAAAATAAATATCTTTGGTGTCTCATGTCACCAAAAAATGCATTACTTTTTATCGTAAAGTTACAAAAACTAAATCTGTCAGTTTTTAGACATCAAATATATATATATTATATATATATATATATATATATATATATAGTATATATATATATAAGAACATAAGAAAGTTTACAAACGAGAGGAGGCCATTCGGCCCATCTTGCTCGTTTGGTTGTTAGTAGCTTATTGATCCCAAAATCTCATCAAGCAGCTTCTTGAAGGATCCCAGGGTGTCAGCTTCAACAACATTACTGGGGAGTTGATTCCAGACCCTCACAATTCTCTGTGTAAAAAAGTGTCTCCTATTTTCTGTTCTGAATGCCCCTTTTTCTAAACTCCATTTGTGACCCCTGGTCCTTGTTTCTTTTTTCAGGCTGAAAAAGTCCCTTGGGTCGACACTGTCAATACCTTTTAGAATTTTGAATGCTTGAATTAGGTCGCCACGTAGTCTTCTTTGTTCAAGACTGAACAGATTCAATTCTTTTAGCCTGTCTGCATATGACATGCCTTTTAAGCCCGGAATAATTCTGGTCGCTCTTCTTTGCACTCTTTCTAGAGCAGCAATATCTTTTTTATAGCGAGGTGACCAGAACTGCACACAATATTCAAGATGAGGTCTTACTAGTGCATTGTACAGTTTTAACATTACTTCCCTTGATTTAAATTCAACACTTTTCACAATGTATCAGAGCATCTTGTTAGCCTTTTTTATAGCTTCCCCACATTGTCTAGATGAAGACATTTCTGAGTCAACAAAAACTCCTAGGTCTTTTTCATAGATTCCTTCTCCAATTTCAGTATCTCCCATATGATATTTATAATGTACATTTTTATTTCCTGCGTGCAGTACCTTACACTTTTCTCTATTAAATGTAATTTGCCATGTGTCTGCCCAGTTCTGAATCTTGTCTAGATCATTTTGAATGACCTTTGCTGCTACAACAGTGTTTGCCACTCCTCCTACTTTTGTGTCATCTGCAAATTTAACAAGTTTGCTTACTATACCAGAATCTAAATCATTAATGTAGATTAGGAATAGCAGAGGACCTAATACTGATCCCTGTGGTACACCGCTGGTTACCACACTCCATTCTGAGGTTTTTCCTCTAATCAGTACTTTCTGTTTTCTACATGTTAACCACTCCCTAATCCATGTACATGTGTTTCCTTGAATCCCTACTGCGTTCAGTTTGAGAATTAATCTTTTGTGCGGGACTTTGTCAAAAGCTTTCTGGAAATCTAAATAAACCATGTCATATGCTTTGCAATTATCCATTATCGATGTTGCATCCTCAAAAAAATCAAGCAAGTTAGTTAGACACGATCTCCCTTTCCTAAAACCATGTTGACTGTCTCCCAGGACCCTGTTACCATATAGGTAATTTTCCATTTTGGATCTTATTATAGTTTCCATAAGTTTGCATATAATAGAAGTCAGGCTTACTGGTCTGTAGTTACCTGGTTCAGTTTTGTGGATCGGTATTACGTTTGCAATTTTCCAGTCTGTCGGTACCACCCCTGTGTCAAGAGACTGCTGCATGATCTTGGTTAGCGGTTTGTAAATTACTTCTTTCATTTCTTTGAGTACTACTGGGAGGATCTCATCCGGCCCAGGGGATTTGTTTATTTTAAGAGCTCCTAGTCCCTTTAACACTTCTGCCTCAGTTATGCTAAAGTTATTTAAAACTGGATAGGAACTGGATGACATGTGGGGCATGTTGTCAGTATCTTCCTTTGTAAAAACTTGTGAAAAGTAATAATTTAATATATTTGCTATTTTTTTTTCTTCATCTACGATTTTGCCATTTGTATCTCTTAAACATTTAATCTCCTCTTTGAATGTTCTCTTGCTGTTGTAATATTGGAAAAACATTTTGGAATTGGTTTTAGCTCCCTTAGCAATGTTCATTTCTATTTCTCTCTTGGCCTTTCTAACTTCCTTTTTGCCTTGCGTTTGCAGTTCCGTGTACTCTTTCTGCGTACTTTCTTTTTGGTTCTTTTTTAATGCTCTATAAGTGTCTTTTTTCGCTGAGTATTTTTTTAAATTGATCTATTAAACCATTTTGGCAATTTAGTTTTACATGTAGGTTTGTCTACTTTAGGGATGTAATTGTTTTGCGCCTCTAGTACTGCATTTTTGAAGAACAACCATCCTTCTTCTGTGGGTGTTTTCTCTATTTTACTCCAGTCTATTTCTGTTAGTCTCTGTTTCATACCTTCATAGTTTGCTTTTCTAAAATTGTAAACCTTAGCTTTAGTCCTTACTTTTGGGGTTTTAAAAAACACTTCAAATGAGACCATGTTGTGGTCTGAGTTTGCCAGTGGTTCTCTGACCTCTGTTTTAGTTATTCTGTCTTCGTTATTTGAAAAGACTAAATCAAGGCATGCCTCCCCTCTAGTCGGTGCCTTGACAAATTGTGTTAGGAAGCAGTCATTTGTCATTTCCACCATTTCTATTTCATCCTTCGTGCTACCCACCGGGTTTTCCCATTTTATATGGGGGAAGTTGAAATCCTCCATTAGTGTGGCTTCTCCTTTGCTACACGCATTTCTAATGTCATTGTATAACAGATTATTTTACTCACCGTCTGAATCTGGCGGTCTATAGCATGCTCCTGTTATTATGCCCTTTGAATTTTTGTCCGTTATTCTGACCCATATTGATTTGGTTTAACACCTGGGCTTCAAGACTGTTTCTTATGTATAGCGCTACCTGTCCTGCCTGTCTTTCCTATACAGTGTATACCCACAAATATTATAATCGTCCCCATCACTCTCAGACAACCAAGTTTCTGTAACATCTGTCACATCATAGTTACCTGTTAGTGCAGTAGCTTCAAGTTCTAGAATTTTGTTTCTGATACTTCTAGCATTTAGATAAATACATTTAATGGTTGTCTTACCTGAGTTGTTGTTCTTGTTTTGATGCGGTCTCCCTTCTGTTTTTTTGTTGATTTCTCCCCCCTTCCTTTCTAGTTTAAATGCTTCTGAACCTGCTCGAGGATCTTTTCTCCAAGTAGACTGGTTCCCTTGTTATTTAAGTGCAGTCCGTCCCGTCCTATACAGATAGTCCTCGTTGTAGAATGTGGTCCAGCGATCAAGATAGGTGAAGCTTTCCGTTGTGCACCACGTTTTCAGCCATGCTTTTTGATTAATTATTTCCAGCTGTCCATATGGTCCTTTGCAAGGTGCCGGTAGTATACCAGAAAATACCACAGTTTTGGTTTTCTCTTTTAATTTCCTTCCTAGCTGTCTGAATTTGTTTTGCAGGGATTTTGGTCTGTCTCTTCCAATGTTGTTTGTACCGATGTGGACGACTACTACCGGGTCGTCTTCTGTTCGTTCTAGGAGCCTGTCCACGTTCTCAGTGATGTGCTTGACCGAGGCTCCCGGAAGGCAGCACACTGTTGTAGTAAGGGGGTCCAAACTGCGAATTGAACTTGCTGTGTTTCTCAATATGGAGTCCCCAACAATCATGACCTCCCTTCTTTTTGCTGTCTGGTCACCACTGTCAATAGGGTCCTGGATGTTGTTCCTTTCGTTCTCTTGTTGTTGGTTCTGCTCATCAAAATTCTGAAGTGACTCAAATTTGTTGGTTGTTTTGATTTCTGGTGGTTGTGTTTGAGGAAGTTTCTTTTTTTCCCTGCTTCTGCCTACCTGAACCCAGCTGTTCTGACCTTCTATCTCCCTGGTGGCTTTCAATCTGTTAGGGGTGATGCAGACTTCCATGAATTGTGGGTGTGCCAGTTCCTCAAGCTCCTGTTGCTGTCTCACTTCTTCCAGCTCCATTTCTAGCATACTTACTAGTTTATGCAAGTCCTGGATCGCGCTGCAGTTTACGCACACTTGGTTTAGCTCCGCTGGGTTTTCTCGGATTTCCCACATCAAACAGGTGTCGCAGATTACTGGCTTGAAGACCATGTTGAGGTTTTTTTTTTAAGTTTAGTTTCTTCTGCAGCTGTCAACCTGCTTTCAAACTGCTTCTAAACTGCTCTGTACTTTTCCACGCCTGTACTTCTCCCACTCGCTGTCGCTGGGAAGACTGCCTCGTTTAACTGCGTTGTTCTGCTGTGCTGTTGGCTCCTCCCCTCGCCTGTGTCTCAGAACGGCACTGAATTTGAATCAGCTGCTCCGAGTTTCAGCTTGTTTGTTATCAGAAAAACACACGCGGCTGTTTGACTTTGAGCTGCTGCTGTGTTTCCCCAATGTCCTGTGTTTTCTGATTAAAGCAATTCAAGATGCAATTTCTCCTTACTGCTTCTAAACTGCTCTGTACTTTTCCACGCCTGTACTTCTCCCACTCGCTGTCGCTTCCACTCACTGTCACTGTTGCTACATATATATATATAAAAAACGCAATTGTGTCGTAAGTGCAAGGACTGCCTGTACTGTAGTTAAACGGTCAATGGTCAGCCATCAGTCACTGCCCTGAAGTTCAGAAGGAAAAAAAAAAAAACTTAACTAAGCCCATCACTATCAGCCTCATATCACAGTACAGTACTGACTTATATACATATGAGAAGGGTTAGTTAATATGAGTCGGTGACATTATGTCTCAGGATATTGGAGATATATTCAGCTATTAGATAAATACCTCTGGCAAAATGTGGCGATGGTCTTGATTTCCCCTCTAACCCGAATTGGCTGCCATATTTGTGACTTAGTTCATATTTTTTTGGAATTCCATTCTTTATTATTATTAATAATAATAATAATAATAATAATAATAATAATAATAATAATAATAATAGTGATGGGATCCCGAGTGGTGCATCCAGTAAAGGTGCTCCGTGTGGAGTGCAGGATACACCCTTTAGCCTAGAGATCGCTGGTTTCAAGTCCAGGTTATGCCATCGCCGATCGTGCCCAGGAGTTACCAGGGAGCGGCGCATAATTGACCGAGCACCCCTCGGGTGCAGAGGGTTTCATGTCGGCAGGGTAATCCTCGGTTCACTGTGGGTCTGCTTTAGAAGCCACTCTCATCTGTACTGTCCTCCAGCACTATGGGTCTGGTGGCTTCGCTGTAGACCTGCAGTTTGAAAAAAGACGTCTTGGCAGGACACGTGTGTCTGCCGCTGTTTCCGAGCCGGCGCGGGAGTTGCAGCGGTGAATCGGGATAAAAATAACAATTGGGCATTCCAAATTGGGGAGAAAACCATTGGCGATGACTAAATTAAAAATAAAACTGAATTGCACAACTGTTAACTGAGTGATACGACGCTTAAGATCGCATTATTTTGATTGTTCTGGGCAAAATGTAATCAATTCTAGCAACATTACCCACTCTGCTGCAGAGCTATGCTTAGGATACTGTACTGTGGTTGCTGTTAATTAATAACAGTAGCAGCAAAGGAAAAAAACAATGGTAACATGTCATTTCAATACCACCACCAAAAGTAAAGTTTGTAAGGAACAGGGTATTTTGTGCAGTAAAGTAGAAAACTTTAAGCCCCGGCACCCGGCTGATTTATTATTCCACAGTGCATTGCATCAGACCAAGGAACAAGTTAACAGGAACCCTTGTGCAGGCAGCTTTCCATCTCCATTCTGGCATGACTCCCATTTCAATGGCTGATTCATCTAAAAAAAAAAAAGTAATTTTCATCCACTATAAGGAACAAACAGGCTATTATCAATGGGGGCATGTCAGCTGCATTACTTTAGAAACTGAAAAATGCAGAATTATCCTCCGATGATGAGTGAGGTAATATGCTCCACGTGTATTCTGGTTTCTGTGCTACACTTGTCAGTTTCTGGAATTCTCTGGTTGCTTCGTAAACGTAATTAACTATATTCACAATAGTTAAACTCATTTGGAAAGGCTTTGTACACAAATCCTTGACACTAATTAGAGCATGCCAATTAATGTAATTTCAAGCACTATCCATGTTTGCATCTGGTGTAACTGAAATTCAAATGTTTTGTTATCTGCCACGACAGTTATTATCAGAGGGGGTTTGCCTTCAAAGGAAAGTGCAGTATGCCACCTTGTCATTGTTTTACACTATACATTAGTTTAGAAGTTTAAACATGTTCTTATTTTACAGGTGCTGCATTACGAGCTGGAGGATAAAGAGCAGGCTGTTCTTCATGCCTTGGACCAGGCTGGAATGTTCCTGGCAGATCAGCCCATTGAGGGTCCTGAAGAGCCCCGACAAAACCTGCAACCCAAAGCAGGTCAGTGTGGCTCTGTGATGCTGTCAGTTCAGTGCAGTGTGGAGAAGACCTTGTGAACTGGTGACAGTAGCAAAATTGAGGGAGAATGTATATCTAATTTTGCCACCTGTTTTGAAGATGCGAGTTGATCTGTGCTCACTAATGCACTGTAGCTCTTTCAGGCTATCCCAACAATGAGATTACCAAGGAATAATAGTACAACTCCAAACCAAAGCAAGATAAAGCTGCATTTTGTAATTCTGTAGCTTTTTAATTCAATTTAAATGATCATGAAATTATCTTTTTCAGTTTTAAACAACAATAGTTTGAGTGAATGTTCCTCATCATATCAAACAAAGGTGTTAAATGGCTCACCATTTCCCAGGGCAAAATGCTTAAAAAACTAAAAATAACAACAATACAGAAGCATTTGTACCTGTTCAATCATGTTCAAGTTTCTTCTGTTTAGCATGATTCTGAATTCAGTGCAGAAGCAAGGGCTTGCAAACAAACTGTAGAATAATTCTGTAGATTGGCTGTGGTGGTGAATATAAATTGTGTCCTGTAATCCGATCCGAAGTTGGGGTAAGCAGTGGACAGATGCCAGCTGCCTAAATCGTTTTGGAGGGAAAACGGAAATTGTCTCCTTTTAATTTGAATTTCAGATAAAATGTACATGCCAGCGTCATGAAGAGAAATAAAAATTATAAACTTAGGGGTCAACTTGAGGATAGCCCGGTGTTTATTGGGATCTGTAATTGTAGTTCATTTCAGTGACTTCATTTTTTCTTAAATATGAATGAATACTACCGCCACAGTAGCAGTAATGTGTGATGCTAGAAGTCACATTTCTTATGGATGTAGTTACAATAATGTTGCCTGGGGAAATTGTCTGCCATTCTGAATGTGGCATGTGCAATTATGTCAGATTTAATGATCTGAGGCTGTTGATGATGTTGACACTGCCACTGCGTCCCTTACTCTGCCTCTATGCCTGTTGACCCGTGGAGAAATCAACGTGTTTAATAGATGTGAAGGATGCAGAGGAAGGACAAGACATGCACACTTCATTAGATAAGGCAGAATTAGCTATGGCCATAATTTAGCAAGGTCATATGCATCACAATAATTTCCTGTGACGGCTTGTGCAGGTACAGTTGTTTTGAAGGATTTGATTCCATGGAGGACGTGAAACCACTTTGAAAGCTTTTCTAGCTGGGCATACACAAACTTTTAATGGTCTCTTCCTTGTCCACCTTTTAACTCTAATCGGGTCATTAAATACAAATCAACTACATTAGTCACTTGTAATAAAATGTATTGTATTTGATACATCAATATCTTCTGTGGGGTTCACTTCAGGAACCCTCTCTATCAAAAGTAGAAATATACTACAGATGTCATGGGATGTTTTGTCTTCATAATTACTCCTATACTGGATGTCAGGGACCTCGCACAGAACCTGAATGGCTTTATACTCTAAAGTACTTTGTTTATTATTTAACATGTGTTTTACGTATAACTTTCCATTCATCACACATTAAATAATAAAGATAGTGGCATGTACAGATTTAGCACATAATGGAATTGCCACAGTTCATCCATAATGGATGTGAGGGTTGTGACATTGTATTCTGAAAGTTATCTAAAAGCCTTTTAAACCAATATCCTTGCTCCTTATTGGCTCAGTGAAGCTTCTTTATATCCTTACTACCTGGCTCAATATTCACCATATTTGGCAAAACTACTGGCCTTTTTTCTCTGGGTTCACACTGCATCATGCGAGCACAGACCACTGGGACATAACCAGAGTAGACAACAGTGCCAACTAAAAACATCTGCACTGACACATTACAGACCAAATCTTCACCAGTTTCTCCTGTCATTAATCCTACTTTAATAGAAGATTACTTGCACTTTTTGTTGTTACCTTGTTTATAGGTAATAGCTTTGGTTCTCTGATCATACACACTCATTTAAGCACTGAAGTCTGTAGCCAACCCCGCCTCAGTGCTTATTGACTTAATTCATTATTGCACACTTTTTCCTCCTTCTTGTAAAAATAATATTTAAACAGAACCAATGGGCACCGAAGACAAGTTGAAACGTTTGACATAGTAGTTTACAGAGGAACTCAAAACCTTTTTTTATGTTCAACTCAGATTTCAAATGGAGCACTGCACATGAATTTGTGAAGTAGTAATGCTGTCACCTTTCTCTGCAGAGCTCACCCCAGAAGAGAAGGCCCAGCAACTCGCCAAAGCCATCCGCAAGCAGTCTGTAGAGCTGAAGGAGAAGTGGCAGAGGCTGAACGCCCATGCTGGCAGCTGGCAGCAGCAGGTGGATAAGGCGCTGGGCAAGCTGCAGGACCTGCAGGGAGCTATGGACGAGCTGGATATCCACCTGGTTGAGTCAGAGTGTGTCCGTGCTGGCTGGCAGCCAGTTGGAGACCTCCTCATTGACTCCTTGCAAGATCACATTGACAAAACCACTGTAAGTACTGGAAGCCAGGCACTTTAGAATCTCGAGAGAGCATTCTGTAGAAATCCTTTTTTTTAATACAGTTCTCAACAAAATTTGTGATTTTATTGACTGTTTTTACAAACATTGATTAACACTAACCTTTGACTAGCAACGGTAATTTTATTTAAGGTTAGGTAGTCCCAGGTTAGTGTTAATCAGCTTTTAGACTTAAGATTCTTATCATAATGGCTGGTTTCTGTTGGTTAGATTTATTTAGTCTTTTATTAAAAGTTTAAGTACAAATATTTATATAGCATGACTAATATTTATAGTTGTCCACCTTAACCATTTGTGCTATGTTATATTTATATGTTCCGTGTTTTCGGTTTTTATCTTTTAAAAAAAATTCGGGACCATTTTCTCAGAGTTTATTTTGCATATATTAAAATAGGGATAAAATCGGTACAAAATAGTTTTTAATTGAAACTTTGGTAAAAATCGGGGCAAAAAAAACACTCTACATGTGGAATATGATGAGGAGCAGTTCTGGTTTCTGGCTAGGTTTAATGCCCCTGGCATGTATGATGAAGCAGAATCTGTGCAAGTTTAAGGCACATTTTTCCAGGTTAGCTGGTACTTTGCAAACATCTGGGCAATCACTGTGCTGACAGAAATAGTATCTACAGAAGGCATGAACATGACATCAGCACAAAACAAGCCAGGTTTATTCACCTTCAAATCACAAAAGAAAATTGACAACTAATGCATAATTATTTTTTGTCACATATTTACCATTAAGATTGTCGGCGTTAGGCAGTGTTTTACTACAGACAGTACAGTCGCACAAAGTCACCAATACATACCTCTCTGCAATAAACAGTGGCTGTCCAGCAACGCACAGAGCTCAGACAAACTCATTAACACAGTCATTCTGTGGTCTCTTTTTATTAAAGCGTGTGTAAAAGCCACATAAATGGATTGCTTGTTTTTCAGTTCAATTTCTTGTTTTAATTTAATGTCTCATTTTTCAGTATGTACTTTTATTGTCACCGCAAACATGTACCTCAGTGCATCGGTTAATTCAGCGGTTAATAGTTAACCATTTAAAAAAACATCTCATTTGCAAAATTTACATTTTCTTCTCATAAACAGACGGGACAATTATTTAATACAAAAAAAACAAAAACAAAAACATGTCCTTGGCATTTCCTGTCTTCAAAAGATATGCAATATTCTGAATAAATGTATTTCTGAGTCAGATGCCACCTTGACAACATAATATGTAGCCTTTCTCAAATTTGGGATCTTTAGTCTAGCGTAAGGGACAACTTGAGATGATGTTCCTTCTCTGTGAACTTCTGTTTATGAATGGGCTAAGCATAAAATTAAAGTATGAAAAGGAGTTTCTCTGTGGGGAAAATATGCTTTCACTGTTTTTTCTTCTGTTGAGTCTTGAAATATCAGGTTGGCTCGGATTGGTGACAATGAAGCATCAAACAGACTACAAATGCACTTTTGATATGAAATGTAGTAGGACTGTACTGTAATGCTTTTGGAAAAAAAATGCTGACGTTTCTTGGCTATAATTTTTCCCTGAAAATATTCAAGCAGTACTTTAAAATTCCAAGCAAGCTTTTGAAGTGCTGCCTCGTTCATAAATGTGTTGATTTATTTGATACATTATGCTGTATTTTAAGAATATTGTTTATTAACACATCTACAATGTTTTATAAAGGATATCAAAAACAAATATTGTCTTGTATGTCTTGATATGATTTTGTCCAGTGAAATTTTTACTGAACTGTAAATGTGGGATATTAATTGCAAATCATTAGTTTCTAGGGGCTGTGTTGACCTATAGCATGAAGATTTGTTAACTTAGTAAGCAAGTTTAAATGTTTTCTCTCTTAACTAGGCATTCAGAGAAGAAATTGCCCCAATGAAACAAGAAGTCAAAATAGTAAATGATTTGTCCAGTCAGCTGTCACCTCTTGATGTTTCTCTGTCTTCAAACACCTCACGTCAGCTTGATGACCTGAATATGCGTTGGAAACTCTTACAAGTAAGAGTGAAAATGACACCTGGAAGTTGACAGCCTGAAGCAGTTTCTTTAAAGTTCATCTTGCACAATGTACCCTTTTAAAGATCACCACAGCATGCTGGGATTGATATTGGCCTCTTGCTTTACTTGTCATGTATTATTTTCTTGTACTTGCATAATTAATAAAACATGTTGGTACTGCATCCATGTTTCATGGTTAAAATTAGGCTTGCTACTATTCGATTTTAATTTTTTTGCCAAGTCGACGATTAATATCAACATTTATTTTAGAAAGAATTTACCATTGTATCTTTGTTTCATTTCAAGCAGAGAATGGGTGAAATCGACCTTTATGCTTTTTAAAAAAAAAAAAAAAACAATAAAACTGACTTTTTATGCCATTTGAGAAACGCCTCATTTAGCAAAGCCCCTTTATCATATTCAACATGCAACAAAACCATGGTTATCAACATTCTAATTGAAATAACGTGTGGCCACAGCAGAGCTGTACCTTATATAGGTAAAGATATCCTACAGAAATAAAAAAAATTGTTTTGAATAAACTGTAGGAAAAGCAGTATATAAAAGTGTATTGCACAGAATTTTGTACCATAAATTTACAAGTAAAAAATAATGTGCACAGAACAAAACATTAGATAGTTGAACAGAACTAACTTATTCTTCAGCACAGCTGGAGTCAAAGGAAGGTAAGGCAGACAGGCCCACTTCCTCCTGCTGAAAATAAAAAATAGTGAGGGGTTTTACGGACGTTTATACTCTATAAATTCATTTCAGTCGAACTCTTCTTTCTTGGGAATTTGATGTTTTAGAGCTTTACCGATGTAATATCAAAAAGTAGCAAGCCTAGTTAGAATTTCCCCCCTAATTCTAATTTATCTATTCAACATTAAAACAATAAAATATTGATTTTAAAGGAGTGCTAACCAAAATCTTAAACTCAAGTTTCCCTGTAATTCTGTTGAAGATTTGGATCTTTGGATGTAATTTTGGGGGGGAACGGGGGGGCGGTACTACTGGTAAAACTAATGAGAGTTAAGTAAATGGGTTTTAAAGAGTTGTTTAATACTCCATTTAGAAACTTTTGACAGAACTGTGCCGTAAACAGAAATATTATTTTCTTGGATCATTTAGCTCTGTGTCTGGGAGGGTAGTTTTCTTCCAAACACTGTTGGGGAAAATGCAAGTTTCCTGTGAACAATCAATATAACCTTTGGCTAGGATGTCATCAGACAATCCTTTTGATTTTCTGTGACCTTTCCAGCTACCTCAGTGTTGTGTATTGATTCATATTTAAGGGCAAGGAAGATGGCTAGCCTCTTATTTATGGATATTTCTTTGCACTGTGTTATGCTTGCCATTCTTGTGGAGCTCAGTTGGGAATCTGTTTTATTTCTGGTGTTAGCATATTTGTAATAAGTCTTGAGTGTACAACAGAATCAATATTATAAGGCAGCAGTTTCTTGTTATCAGGTATGCAGTTAGATTCTCTCCAAGTTTTTTTTTTTTTTTAATGTGTCACACAACCTCCTCTTTCCTAAAATAAATTAACATCAGTGTTCTCTCTGTGATCTCCAGGTTGCAGTGGAGGATCGCCTCAAGCTGTTACAGGAAGCCCATCGGGATTTCGGACCATCATCGCAGCATTTCCTCTCCAGTAAGAAATACATTTTGTGCCATTTGAAAGCAGATTTTATGCTTAGACATAAACAGCTCTTCAAAATAATTGGAATTTTATAGAACTCAGGGCTTTCCTGGCTCTTTAAAAGATCTATAAAGGATATCCGTAAGCACACATGTATCATTAGGGTTCAAGTAACAAGTCTTTTTTTTTTCTTTTTTCTATGTGGTTTCTGATTTAATGCAGAAAACTGGTTTTTATTGCTGCATGAAGCTTCGTGTTTCAGATCTAATCAGAAAATAAACTATGCTCGTCTTACTTTTTACATGGAATTAGATTATTTGAAACTCTGGGCACATGGCTACAGTTGATGACCTTATGTGTAGGCTTGCTACTTTTCGATTTTAATCGGTAAAGCTCGTTAAACGTTGAATTCCCAATAGATTTATATAGGATAAACTTCGGTAAAACCACTCGCTATTTTTTATTTTCTTGCCAAAAATAATAATTAAGAAGTCATCTCTAGTTTGTGTAGTTTTAACCTTGTGATCTGTCCCATCTCATTCCGTTCTGAATTGCTGGGGTTTGCTGTCAGTCATCTCATTGGTCCCTTAGTACGCTACTGTAGTTTCACTGTCAGTCAATTCATCCTGTTCTGACAGATCTTGACTGAAGCAGTGCTAGAATGCTCTCATTCATTTAAATGACTGTCAATCAAGACCTACATCGACCTTGCACATTCATTTGCCAACTGCAGCGCCTGTCATTCAAAGCGTCAACTTTGAAATTGGCGGGTTAAGCTGTAGGTAAGCTTTGGTATACGGTGACAGTTACTTGTTTGATTTGAAAATGTGGCGCAAGAGAAAAACCCTTAATGAATATTGTGCGCAATACCCTGACCGAAGTCTTTGAATAATACATGCACGTTAGTTCTGTTCAACTGTCTAATGTTTTGTTCTGTGCATATTATTTTTACTCGTAAATTTATGTTATAAAAGTCTGTGTAATACACTTATGTGCTGCATTTTCTGTGGTTTTATTTGAGAAAGTTTTTAAATGTGTGTAGGATTTTTATCAGAGGTGGTGTTCAGAACCGGCATCAGTGCACTTCTGATAAATGGGTGGTTACTACCTTTCAGACTGGCTACTCACTGCAGTTCAAACATGGTCCCCCTCCCTTTGGTGGCGTAAACTGTCACAGACCCACAGGACACCACAGTGGTGTCTCAGGAGGAGCAGTTTTGCTGCAAAAATGGGCTATTTGCATGGTAGTCCCCCTCCAGTTGGAGGTAGGGTTCTACTGCAGGTACTTCCTAGTGCCTAAGCGGGATGGTGGCTACAGACTGATCCTTGACCTCAGACAAGTCAGCCTGTATCTGAGACAGAGGAGGTTCAGAATGTTGATGATGCAACAGCTGTTCAGTCAATCAGGCCAGGCGACTGGTTCACCACAGTGGACCTCAAAGACGCCTATTTTCACATCCTCTTAAAACCAGCACACAGGAAGTACCTCAGTTTTCAGGGAGCAGCGTGCAAGTTTCCTGTCTTGCCATTTGGCCTCTCCCTAGCTCCCAGTGCCTTCTTGAAATGCATGGAAGCTATCCTGGCCCCGTTAAGACTCAAAGGCACGAGAGTGCTCAGTTATCTGGACGACTTTTGTGCCCAGTCTCCAGCACAGGCAGAGGCTCACACAGAACGTTGAGCCTTCATGTGTAGAGCCATCTCAGACAGCCTATCTAGGAATGTGCTAAAGTTAGGCTCTTGGTGGAAACGGCTGGCTTATCTACTCCCTGGCATAGCACTGAGCAGTGTCACCAGAAACGAGGTGGTCACAACGAATGCGTCCAACCTCAGCTCGGACTCTGTGTGGAATGGCAGGTGTGAGCGAGATGTATGGAACCCCCCTTGCAGGGTCTCCACATAAATGTTTTAGAGCTGCAGGCAGTTTACCTGACCTTGCAACATTCTTTACAGGAGGTTTGAGGGAGATGTGCATGTCCATACAGACAACACAACAGTGGCAGCTTACGTCAGCCACCAGGGTGGCCTCAGGTTACCCAGTCTCCATCATGTGGCCTGCAAGCTTTTGCTCAGGGCACACGAGAACATCCTCTCATTGCTGGCAGTACATCTACCTGGGGTGACAAACTGGGTGTGCCCCTAGCAGCTCAGAGTGGAGACTTCACCCTGAGGTGGTGAGCCTCATTTGGGAGAGTTTTGGGAGAGCAGAGATAGCTCTTATTGTCTCCCAAGAATCAACCCACTGTCCCCTCTGGTTCTCGTAATAGGACGCGGGCACCCACTAGCAGTAGATGTATTGGCACACCAGTGGCCCAGGCAACTGTTATATGCCTTCCCTCCCCCCACCCCCCACTCCCCCTGCTCCTGCTGTGTCTGGAGAAAATAAGACTGGACTGGGCCATGGTGTTTCTGGTAGCCCCTTATTGGCCCAGGAGGTTTTGAACGATGATGCAGCTCCTGAAACTGCCCAAGTGCTGCAACTTGCTCAGTCAGGCACAGGGGACCTTATGGAATCCTGACCCATTGAGTCTACAGCTCTGTGTCTGGTCTCTAAATGACTGCATTTCACCCATCTGGGTCTGTCCAATAGGGTTATTGACAAAACTCTACAAAATGCAAGAGCAGCATCCACGCGTTCCCAGTACAGGTACAAGTGGGGCCTCTTTCAGATGTGGTGTCTGCCTCATGGGTTCGACCCCTGACTTGACAGTGGCAATTATACTGCAATCTTTGCAGGACCTGTTTGATGAGGGGAAATGCCCCTTTACATTAACGGTTCATCTGGCAGCCATTTCAGCTTGCCTGTCAAAATTGACTCCCCAAGAGCTCACTTCCTGGCAGGGCAAGTTTTGAAAAAGGCTCGGCGGCTTTGGCCGCCTGTGAAGGACATTGTTCCTTGCCGGAGGTTAAACGTGCTGAGTTGAAATATTTATCACTCATACCAGTTGTTCTGCAATCTTTCCCTTGCGACAGCTTTGGTACACTCCCCCATACGGTCATGGTTACATTTCGTACTTGAAAGGGAACATTAGGTTATTATCATAACCCCGATTACCTAAAATAGAAATGTAACCATTAACCTTCAAGGTCACTGTGTCCAGGATTGCAGCAGGCTTGAAAGAAAAATGATGTTGAGGTCTGTGAACACAATACTTTTATCTCCTTGGGGGCAGGCATGACTGTGTCACAGGCTTATCGAGCAGCTTTGATATATCTTCTCAAGTTTCGGGTCTTTAGGAGGTAAATACCCAGACAGTAAAGGTTGCATTTCTATTTCAGGGAACCAGGGTTATGATAATAGCCTAATGTTTCTTTTATGGTTATTACTGCTGAACAGATTTTAATCACTACATACGGTACAAAAGGCCATTTGTTAGATATTTTACTGCGTATTTGATCATCCATAATTTTCATTATTCATGCATAAAACTGATATCGTTATTACAATATGCAGTTTACGTTTTTAATTCTTATCACTAGGTGCTATAGCTCTATAATTGTCCAGCTTGAATTTAAGAGACTAATTAAGAAGTGCTAATGTGGAAATGTACAAAAAAATCTCATTTAACATACAGTAGCTGCTTGAAGATATTGTGGTAACATATATATATATATATATATGAATCTTTCTTTCTTTCTCCACCCAGCATAAACACTTTTAGACCTCAATAGCTCAAGGAAAAAAAAAAAAAAAGATCTATCTAGATGATAAACTAATGTTTTGTCATGCATAAGAAAAAAATAATAATACAATTCCAGTAGGTGGCTCTGATTTTTGGCATTATGCAATTACATATTGACTACTTAAAACAGATTGCTTATTGCATACTACACCGTTCACATCTTCTGTACTTTCTTTGTTTTGTACATTTCAAACTATTGTTTTGTCTTTATTTCAGCTTCAGTTCAGCTTCCATGGCAGAGAGATGTATCCCATAACAAAGTTCCCTACTACATCAAGTAAGTTTGTCTTTCTGCAGCATTTTACATTGTCATTTCAACTCTTCAACTTGTTTAATCAAAGTCACATTTCAAATTGTTAGCATTGTGCAGACAGAGAGTTAAAAACCTCCTGAAAGAAGCTAAAGCTAAAAATTGCAAAGCTTTGTAAAAACTTAACTTGTGATATTTAATTTTAATAGGCATGCCGTGTCTAAGGTTAACTTAAAAGAATAATAGAAAGAAACGTCGTTGTTAACACTATGTAACACAATTTTTGTTCCTGGGTAGTAAGTGTTATTTCCTAATTGTTTATGCCTCAAAAGTATAGAAAATGGCTATTATTCCCCACAAACTTTGCTTTTGTGACCAGGACAGTGATATTTCAAAATATCACTATTTCCAGTGGGAAAACGGGAGCTGTTGTGTCTTTTCGTTCACATAAAGTCAGAAAAAAACAACATATGAATCCAAATTAACATGTATTTATACTAAAGTAATACAAAAATGATTACAAAAGATTTAGAAGTGAGTAGTTCTGCGAGATTTACGATTATACTGTATTTACTATAATCGTAAATCTCGAAAAACTACTCTCTTCTAAATCTTTTGTAGTCATTTTTATAGTACTTTAGTATAAATACATGTTAATTTGGATTCATATGTTATTTTTTTCTGACTTGACTTGTGAACGAAAAGACACACATCTGCCTGTTTTCCCATTGGAAATAGTGATATTTTGAAATATCACAGTCCTGGTCACAAAAGCAACATCTGTGGGGAATAATAGCCATGTTCTATACTTGTGAGGCATAAGCAATTAGGAAATAACACTTACTACCCAGGAACAAAAAAATAATAATAATAATTGTTACACGGTGTAATCAAAGGGCAATAGAAAAGACACAGAAGAACTGTTCCACAACAAAGGTCCCCTAGTGTCCTATAAAATTAGAACATTATAGATGAACCATAGCTGACACATCACTGGTTTAAACTTTTTAAACATACAAAGAACTGAGCATGTAATGCTGCCCCTGCTTTTTGCTAATGCTGAACATTGAACTTGCAATGTTTTTAAAGTACACCTTTCCCTACAATGTATTTCTGTGCATATATTTCTGGGCCAAGAAAGTCGTTATCTTATGGGCAGTACCAAACCTTTGAAAGACAAAAAAAAAAGCACAAAAAAGTGTGCATATGTGACAGTTTCTCACTGTCATCTTGTCCTTTTAAATTTCTGACAGGCACAGAAAAACATTTGATGGGGTAGCCTTGATGTTTTGTTTCTACAAGCATGTTCCTATCTTTACTAGTCATCAGCCGATCATCAAAATACCATTAATCTTTTCCGGGCTTCAGGCTTGTGCAGACAAGAATGCCATACATACCTGCTTCGAGCATCATATCTTAGCATTATCTTTATTTTCCCCTCTCTGGGTGTCGTCTTACAGTTTTAGCTTTACCAGTGGCACTAGTCTTCACCCAATATTATGTCTGGTGGGCGTTCCCTGCAGGTATTCTGCCACAAAGGATTCTCAAACTGCTACAAGACAGGCAAACAGCAGCTGGTGCTTATCGACAGTTAGCAGACATGTTTGATACCAGTGTGCTTTCTCAAACTGTCTTGCTTGCCTCCCTGTGTGAGTTTGAGTTGCATACTGCCATACTCTTGGTGAAGTTTGCTTACATGCTGATAGACCCATCTGCTTTTCTCAACTAAATCAAGGCAGCGACAGTAGAGTGAAAATATGAATCAGAACATTGCAGGGTAGGTGTTCATATTTATCTATATGAGTATGATTGAGATATATATATATATATATATATAATATATATATATATATATATATATATATATATATATATATATATATATATATATATTTTGAACTATACCATCCTTGTAAGATGTTGGACTATGATACTTTTAGGCTGTGAGCAGGGAATATATGTTTTTTTTTTTTTTTTTGCTACACAACTGCAGTGAACTGTTTAAACATAAATAATAATTGTTTAAGATAATGTGTTGTATATTAAAACAAAGGGACTGTTGTCTAATAGTTGCATTTGTGATAGGCTTGGATTGATTAAGTGTAATTCGGGGGGGTTGATATGCATTGGGCCTTAAAGGACAGTATGCACTCCTGATGGATGCTCAGATTCTTCCAGTTGTAAGGAGGTAGACAGAAGGCAGTCTCCAAAACTGTGTGTGTGTCTTGAGCACAGTAAGTTTACATGGTAGGAAAGGTTGGTAATTGTACATTGTACTGTGTCTAACTAATGTTAAACACCTGTGTATATAGCATTAAAAAAAGTGTTGCCTCAGTATCTAACATTTCTGTATCTACTTCCAAAATGTGTGTAAGTAGTATGACCCCAAAACGGTGCACAGCTTACAGTAATGTGTACAAACTGTAGAATTGGTGCATATGAGAATAAAGTGTAAACCTGGTAATTATTAAAGCCAGCAGTTACACTGTTGTATTCTACAGCTCTCCGCCATGAGTAAAATATGTGTAACCTGTACAGCGTACTAAAAAGAATGTTAAACCTAAACAAAGCAGCTGCATTTAAGGAATTACTTTGCCTCTAACTTACTAACGTGCTGTAATAGAACCCTTCAACTGTCATACTTGTTACACCATCTTTACAGTCATTTTATTTCAACACGCTGCTACTTAGGCTTGTCAGAAAGTACTGTGAACGGTATAGTTGAGGTCTGGCCTGTTTTTTATTTATTTATTTTTAAAAACGCTCTGCTTTTTAGATTATTGTAAGCTTCTGTCTCTTAATCTTACTGACTTTCCTTCATTGCAGGCGTTCCCCATTGTTTTTGAGTGGCACTGCCTAATGCAGCTTGTCATGTATGAGGGAAGGCATTTTAGTTTTAACAAGAAGTAATTAGTTCTGACAATGTCAAATGAAAACAATGATAATTACTAGTCTCTTTTTAATGTTTTGTTAGTAAATCTAGGCAGTGATTGTCAATCTGTATGAAGAGGTATCAAAGAGGGCTGTTAGTGGGAAGCACAGTACACATGCAAGATGAAGACTGACAAAAGACTGCCTCCAGAAGTTTGAAGTTTTCAATAGAATAATTGTGAGACTCAAGTAGATTACATTTTTTTAAATGTAAAAATGCATGTAGTTACTGCTTATAAAAAGACTAGTAATAGCAATAATAATTATATATTGAGCGTTACAACTTACAGTTCAGTTTGAGTGTTACTTAACATCTAGCCATGTATTTGTTTGTGCATCAAAGCTAACATTGTCATAGATCAGGCTATTTTCCTGTTGCCTAACACTGGGGACACAAATTACTTATCCTATGCGTTTAATGTTGTAATACCCGTTAAAAAATGCATAGCTGCTCAGGGGTATGCAATTCCTATCGCCCGATGCCCTGGATAACAAGATTTCTGTGAGGAACAAGTTTTGCCTTTTATACTTTGCCCATCGGACAGGTAGTTCTTATTTATTCATTTGTCCTGTGTTCGTTCTATTGCTAGAAAAACACTCTGGGTATACTTGCTAGAGATCCACGCAAGTTTCTGAAAACTGAATTGCGGAAGTCAAGTACCTATACTCAAGCATTTTGAAGTGTTTACATCCCACCCCTCTCACTTCCTATTGGCTAGCCGTGGGAAAAGCAGATCTTCTATTGGTCACAAAGAAACCCAGAAATGGCTGCCAAGAGAGCCTCTGGCAATGCACAGACTAATCTTTTTAAACTTAAGGTATTATTTATGTTTTTTTTGTAAATTAGCAAATAAGTGATGCTGCTTTCTTAATGCATGAATCTGACATTTAAATGCAGCAATCTAGTAACGTTACAATAACAAAAACACACCATAGTCGCTAAGGTATTAGCGGATTAGAAAAAACAGTGTTGTGTAATTTATAAAATTATTTAGTCAACTTTGTGGTCAAGTGTGTACAGTATTTGTTGGGAACATGAAGTTTACTGGTTTAGAAGCCTTTCAAGACAGTTTCCCAGGCAATTTTTTTTGGTTTTGTTTTCGATTTTAGTGTTGCTAACCTCCTTTGCTATTTTACCATGTTTACATTTTTTTTTTTTTTTATTTAAATGCTATTTAAAAAAAAACAAAAAAACTAGCAATTGTTTTACTAGATTTGAACAGACGCGATATTGGTTATTTATTGGACAAGCACAATCCATCGATTTGTCAAACTATTAAAACGTGAAGTTTGACAAAATATGTTTAATGATAGAAATGAAATGCTTATATTTGAGATAATCTGTACAATATTTTATTATTATTTTAAAATAAAGTACAGACTGTAAATGTCATGACTGTGTTTTTTATGAGTTCAGTTATGTCTTAATTATACCAGTGAGAGTTGTGCAGGGAAAGAATGTTGTCTTCCCAACAACAAAGTAAAATAAAAATTCCATCAGGATTAAAAAGCATTGATAGAAATAAAAAAGAAAAAGTTGTCATTGCAGAATTAAGCTTATAGAGAAAGAGTGAAAAAAAACAGTTAGAAGATAAATATATAACATGGCTTGGAAAAATAACAACCAGCATCACACGACCGTGCGTATATATAGCGTATAGCAAAGCTTGCATACTAATGAGCTGCTTCACACTGAATAAATCACTACACACCTCTACATTCTAAATTCCATGACAAACTGCCATTTTATTTGTTATTAGTTACAAAACCACAGCCCAAAATGTGTGGCATTTCACCTATTTCCACACACACAAAATATATACTTATATACTTTTTTTAACAATAATTTTTATTTTTTTCCAATTTTCTCACTGTTTTGGAATGTACAATTATTATTCAACCTGGCTCACCACTCCATCTCCCGAACTAACACGGGAGAGACGAAGACAAGCACTTGCGTCAATCGTCTGCTTCTTTTCATTCTGCAAGCCCACTGTGTAGCTGTATCCACAACTTATTGTGTACAGGCCGGCCTGCAGGTACCCAGCCAGCCACAGGGGTCACTCGTGTGCGGTGAGCCAAGGACTCCCTAGCCAACCTAATCCCTACCCCTCACGGGTGGCGCTTGGCCGTCATTGCTTCCTGGGAACTCCCGTCCATGGTTGGCAGTGGCATAGCTTGGATTAGAACTGCCGATCTCCAAGCTATAGGGCGCTAAGGGCGGAGTGCCTTTAATGGATGCGCCACTCTGGAGCCCCACCTATTTTTATATTTGAATAACTCACAAATACTGATTTATTATAGTTGTACTCTTAGTATGTTACTTAAATTTGCTAGCAAATGTGTTTCAAGCTGCACTGAAAGGAACATTTAATAACTAATTGATTGATGTTTTCACTCTTAAATAAAACCAAAATCCTACAAGTTATATTCAACTTTTTTTGTGCAGTGTTTTGTGCGACGTGGAGGGGGCAAGTAGATTTTTAAGAAGGACAAGTAGATTTTTCAAAAATTGCACACCCCCTACTGCTATGTGCAAACTATGACAGTCAGTGACAATGAAATGGTTGATCATTGTATTGTCTGTTTTGTTTTTGTTCCAGCCATCAGACCCAGACTACCTGTTGGGACCATCCAAAGATGACAGAGCTGTTCCAGTCTCTTGGTATGTAGTCACTTGATGCTTACCAGTGATGCTGGTTACAAATATTTTTTGTGAATATTCAGATATGGAAATTTCCTGTTTGAGGTGTATTGCAACTTGCCAGGAAAGATGTAATGAAGAAAATATTCATATACAGTATTATATAAGAGGTTTTCAGATGTATGATATTCTGAAGTAATAACTACAGCTACTTTCACTTAACCAAGCAGTAAAGATGAAACAATTCCATGCTTTTATTTTTTGTGGTATTATACAGGGATGTAAACATTTTTGATAACTTATTTTGGGACCAATATAACCGAACATGTAAATGTCATGTACCGTTGACTTTGTAAACCTTGTTATTCCATTAGTTTGGTTTAAAAACCTTTTCAAATGTTGCAATATGACCCTTCATTTGATGAGAAACACTCACAGGCTGACATTTTCAGCAACCAGAAGGTATAGTCAACATGAAACAAGAACACCCTGATTTCCTTTTGGGTTAACAAGCACTGTGGAGATGGTTGAGGTGTTGGCCTTTCCAGGTGGCCTTAACAGGCTCTTAAGAGCAATGATTTATTTCATGTGGGTGAACCTTTTCTGCCAGATGGTCGATGTAACACAGAAATAATAATACTAATTGGACAAGTGCATTTTCGTCATGCTGAAACCCCTTTGGTGGTGGGAAGGTCATAGTAAAGCTTTGTTCCAAAATGAGGTAGAAAGAACATTCTGCTTATTCAAGGCAGCTAGAATTAATTAGCTGTAGAGAAACAAAAACGTTTGGTGCTTTAAAGAACTTTTGTTTGAGTATCAGATTGATCTTAAGAATCATTCTGAGGGCTCCTTTACTGCACAGCACACATTTAATGTGCTTTTAAAAGTGCCATAGGCTTAAAGTATTGGCATGAAAATCTTTGCATAAATTTGTTGTACTGCAGAGACAGACACTTATCAAACATTAACAAAAAGGTAATTCCTCTACAAAGCAGCTTACTGTACATGATACAAAATACAGAAATGCTGTAAAAAAAAAAAAAAAAAAAATAATAATAACTGAAAGGGATGAGTAAGAATAACATTTCTATACAGTGAAATACTGTTTTGGTAAGCAGTTAGTTCTTTTTGTAATAAAACAATGCATCTTTTTTTTAATTTTTTTTTTTATTGCAGCTGATTTGAACAGTGTGCGTTTCTCTGCCTACCGAACGGCAATGAAGATCCGAAGGCTACAGAAAGCACTTTGCTGTAAGTGACAGTAAATAACCTTCCCGTTTGTCTTCTGATATTGGGCAGAATTCGGTTTGTTCAAGCATGAATCACGACATTTGGAAATGGAGTAACTGGATCGCAATACTATGGCACTGTAATGGGAGATTGTACTGCCATAAATATAGATTTTGGACAATTTGGCAACTTTTCCGACGCATGTGAAGTGAAGAAATAAAAACTTTTAGAGGAAGAGTAATCTCTCTGTAAGCAAGTAAAGTGTTCTTTTAGCCACAGTGTTCTCTAAGACGGAGTTGACCACCATACACCCAATATGAATCAATAAGTAAATACATATGTATTACTTGTCATGATGCATGTGCATCAACATATGAAATGAACAGAACAGAAAAGCAATAGGGAAGTGTATGTTAATAAATTATAATAATAAAGTAACAGACAAATGAACGTTAATAAACTGTTAAACCAAATTAACACAGCACCCATACACACGTTAAAAAATGGAGCAGCAGCTCTAGATTAATTATGAATGAGTGAATAATGAATGAATGTACAGGAGCAATATTCAGAACACAAAGATTATTTAACAGAATGGTGAAGCAACTCACCACAACGGAAAAAACACCAGATTGCTCTGCAACTTGTGTTTGATTCAGGTTTTTTTTTTCCAGGAGCTCGAACAATTTCCAGCTTTTTGTAGCAAGAGAAACGGCAGCATGCTTTGCCATTTGTTTACATTCCATTTTGTAGTGATGAGGTGCACTCGTGGAAATCAGAATACAAAACAAGGCAATGAGGGTTCTGGAAAGAGTGAATAAACCAATCAGTGTTCCTCAAGACACTTTTGCAGTGACAAGTCCGTTTTAAAAATTGAATAAACAATTTGAATTTAAGTTTGATGGTGGTGGGTTATCAGGTTACAAAGCAGTACTGTTTCCGTTGTGATCGAGTCGCTATCGATGCCAAAAAAGTGCTCTTTTAAGCAAAGTTCCTGTTCCTTTAGGCAGAGCATTTACAATGGGGAAAATCTGTTTCACCACAAGGGTGTTCTCTTAGAAGGTGTTCATATACACATAGACTACTGTATCATATGAAGCTTGTCTAACAATAAGCTATGTTCAAGAGGGTGTATATGGCTTGTACTTAAATATACAACTAGAATGGAATGTTATTCATTTGGCGCTTATACACAGAAATAGTTCAGATTTAAAATGTTAAAATGCAATTTAGTAGAAGATTAAACGTGTTTTAGAATTGTATTTCTATTCTGTCTTGGTTATTGCCAGATTCTTTACTATTCACATCATTCTGAAGATAAATAGAATTGTATTTAAAAAAAAAAAAGGAGCCATTCATTCTTTAACATGTTAGAGAGCAAACATAGAAGGTATCCAAAAGTAAACATTAAACTAATTAGGTATCTTTTACAGCAGGTCATTATCAAACAGGTGTTAATGTCAGGTGTTAAGATGAATCCTCAAGTTCCCCCTGACTTCCTGGAAACAGGTGGTCCTGTATCTTCTTACAAGTTTTACTGGGAAAAGTGTGGCTGGAGTCCTGCCAGACATCCTTCGATCTACTTCGCTCTTGTGGTGTTGTGTCCTCTGTGGCTGGCTCCTTTTTTTTTATTCTTCTTTTGTCAGCATCCATTCTCTTCAGGAAAGAAATAGGGAAACTTCCTAGTCCAGACCATTCATGATTGAAGACTTTTCTGTGTTACTGGGTGAGCTGTACTGCGCGAACGTTTTCTGTCTTAACAAAATATAGAACATTCAGGTTTGACTAAAATTAGTTCCACCCCAAGTACAGCATTTTAATGTACTGTGCCATATATTGTGCCATATACTGTACAGGACATAAAACTATTGAATACATTTGTTACATGACATATTACAACTTTTAAAACAGTTATTACTGTATTCCATCAAATTTAAGACGCACTTTTTTAAACCAATTTTTTCTTCTCAAAAATGGCCTGTTTTTTAAATTTGAATATAGTGATGTGTATATTAAAATCACCAACAAAAGACATGACTACCTGAGTACATAAACAGAAACATGACTGACTGCTCTAGAAAAGACGAACAAAAACATAACTGCCCAATGTAACGAAGCATCCCTGCCAAGGCTGGTTTGCACCCTTCCAACAGCAGACCCAAACACCAGAACTACACAAAATTATCACACACACCACGATACCCAGTAAACACACAGACAGAGCTCTCGCCCTGTGACACCAATCTCGAATCATCGCTGACATACAGGCAGCCATTTTCAAAGAAGCATCATATAGCTTCCTGAGGAATTTGAAGAGAAGCTTTTACAATGTTTCGTTCTCAGACTCCGTGCTATAAAACTGTACCAGCTTGGACAGATCGGAAATGTTGATCAGAACCCCTGTCAAGCAATGCCACAGTTCCCAAAAAAAACAGGTGTGAGTAATCACGACTGGAAATGAAAAGCTGCGCATAACTGTAATGCTCTGTGTGACAGCAGATGGCCACAAACTGCCTCCATGTGTAGTTTTTGTGTATGTGTAATTGAGATTGTATCTTTTTAAATGCATCTTTTATTTGATGTTTTATTTTTTCCCTCAAATTGAGGTTGGAAAATTTGGGCTGCTTCTTAAATTCGAAGGAATATGGCATGTTCCTGTGATTGCATTTGATAATTCTGGACCTGACTTAACTATTTTAGCAGTAGTTAATTAAACCCAATGGTAAGCAAAAGCGAATTTTAATATTTCTTAATATTCTATCGGCATAACATCCTTGCACTGTGACCCTTTTCCCTCCAGCATGTACAGTGAAAGTAAAGGGCAAGCTAGGATCTCATGTAATGCCTAATAAGGGTAAACTGATGCCATTACTGCATAATATAGGAGCTTACTGCAGGCATGACTTACTGTAAGTTATGGTCTAGAACAAATAAATCTCAAAGTGATGGGACTTATCAGGTGAAGTATCAATTTGTGAATATAGGTTGTACTATACATAATTATGAACTGGAGGAAATACAGAAGCATCAGTAGACGTACAGTGTTGAGTATTGAAAAATGGGTTTGTTTGACTTTTTTTGCAGACTTGATTATTTTTACAAAGGTTACTAGAAATCCAAAAGGTATCAGACTTCTGCATTATCGGGCTGGTTTCACCTTTCATCTCACACTTTATTATTAGCACACTGTGTATGCAATGGTTTATTCCTTACCTTCTACCCCTGTGTGTGGATCAATTTGAGTTGCTTTCTGTGCTATTTCTTTTTCTAGAAGCAGACAGACCTCTGCTTCCAAAACCCATTTGCTTGTTGTCCACATATAACATGAAATATGCACTGTACTGTAAGGCTATAAAATCTGTTAGCAGTGGTAATGTGCCAGCAATTCTGCAGGGCGTGTAGACTTTGTATCAATCTTGTGTAGTGCTATTTCAATTTATGTAAAATACTGGGTTTTGTTTGCATATTAAATCCATTGTAATATTGAAGGAACAATCAAAATAAATGTAGTTCTGCATATTTTAGTAGACATTAAACATTTCTAGAACTATATAAATTAAGACAGGCATTTTACTGACTACTCGGTTCAAAGTAAAAAAAATAGTTATTGTAGTGTTAAGAGAAAAGTCTGCTTTTGTGTTAAAGGTTGTTATAATGTACAAAGGGCTGTTTTTAGTTTATGTTGAATACATTATACTTAAAAACAATATAAACTACATGTTAATCATTCCTCTGTGCATTGTACTGTTTGGTGTGTATCTCCTGACAATCGGTGAAACGGTAGAGTAGATGGAAAGTTATTGGTAAACTGAAAATCCACTTGATTTAGATAGCTACAGTATGGCTTTCATCCTCAACAGGCAGAATGAAAATATGTCGCTATAGAGCTATGTTTTTACTTGCACTATGTACTGTTTGGTTTTAGTTCTCTAATGTAATCGCTTCATATTCTAAGAAGGTTGAAATGTACTGTGTATTTTATTGGGACCTTTCTTTATTAGAATGTCCTATGTATAGAAATTTTTAATTCTTAACACCAGGATTGAACTTTGAGCTGCATCTTCTTGTTTAAGTAGGTGGTTGACTACATCGCTCTCCGGTGTTTATACATATGTAAACTGTTTGTCAGCATCTGAAAATCTGGTAGACAACTGACCAATCTTTCCAGGATCTTCAAGTACATAAGTCTTCCTCACAGATTTCCAAGACCACTATGGTTTGTTTTTAAGTAGAATTGACCACTGTTCTGTTTTTATTCAGTCTGCATAGATTTGTTTTCTTTCATGGATCAGAGTCTTGAGAAAAAGTCAGGGTTGGAGTAAAAGAACTATTTTACTGTTACCTTTTTATTGGATCTATGTTTTAGATGTTTTGGGTTTTCACAATGCACAACCCCAGTTAGAAGAGACATTTAGCTGTTTTTTAGGTTCCTCTTGTTTTAATCGGCTTTCAATTCTATGAATGTTGTATAACCGCCTGTCATACAGTATCTGATCAGTCTGCATTCCAGAGACAAGCATGCCATCTGGAAATATTTAATATAAGAACTCCTTATTCAGTCTAAAACAAAAATCCTAAAGTATCACATTGTTAGCAGGTGTGAAATTGATCTGTGTTTACTTGAATGACATCTAGTAAGCTCCCCATTATGCAGTCGGCAAATGGAAAGTGATATTTGTGACACCACACTTCCTTGTGTAATATCCTGTGCAGATTAGCAACCATATTGTCCCTTTTGGACTCTCTTGTTATTGAGCTTATAAAATTGTTCTGTGCTGTGAAATAATAATTTAAAACATAGATATTTACATTTTTGTAAGCTTAATATATGTATTTTTATGCCACAATTATTATTTTTTTGGTTTGTTTTTACAGGGATCTAACATTTAATGTGTATTTTTGAAATTCTGTTACCTTTTTGAAAACCATGGTCATATCTTGGTAGTAGTGACTGCTGGCAATCTTAAAACACAAAGCCAGTGCTAGATCAGCAACTCCTATCAGTGTATCGCTTTAACAAAACACGGGAATGAGGCTTTCGGTTCATTTTAATTAAAAGTAATTTTGTCACACAAAATAAAGAAAACCATGGGAATTGTTCAAGATCGCAGTCTTGTATGAGTCTGTTTAATTACTGTCATTGTTTAAGTAAAAATAAACAAATGGATAACCTAAAAAACTTTCAAGTGGGGCGTATTAATACTTGTCATAATACAGTAACCGTGACTGATGAGGAACGGAGCAAAACGTACTTCACAGCCATGTGATCACTAATTTTATGATACAATGTATACCTTATTAGGTTTTGCTTTGATATATTTTTTATAGTACAACAAATATTCAGTCTGTATTTTCTCAAGTTCGTGTTAAAACTATTAAGTAAAATGTGATGCCTGACATTTGAACTTTTTACATCCTCCAGTGGCTTTTGTTGCTCACTGCAGTTAATAAACACTGCATGCTTCAGCTTAGCTGAGGTGCCACGGTCCTTATTACTTCACCATCAGTTGCAAGGGATGAGTGATCTGTGAGTTCACATGTAAAATTAATGAAGATACCTTTTGCATTTTTCTATGAATGTGATGTAGACAAGCTTGTTGGGGAATTTCATTAATTGAATCTTCTGTGGAGGAGCGGAGGAGCAAGTGGTGAAGGTTGAGGTTAGCTTGCATTAAGCTGTCAGGAATAAATGTAAAAGCTGTTTAAGCCCCAGCTTGGCTCTTATTTAACTGTACATGAGAATCATTACAAATCCTCTTTATACTGATTAGAACTCGACTTCATAATAACAGCTTCTCTTTTGTTTTCATTTCCAGTGGACTTGCTGGACCTTGGTGTGGCGCAGAACATTTTTGAACAGCACAAAATTACCCAAAACGACCAACTTCTGAATGTTCCAGATGTAATTAACTGTTTAACAACCCTTTATGATGGTCTGGAGCAGAATCATAAGGACTTAGTAAATGTGCCTCTTTGTGTAGACATGTGTCTAAACTGGCTGCTGAACGTGTATGATACGTAAGTACCCCATATACATATGTTGCATTCTCTTTAAAAATAAATATGATATTTTGTAACCAAATACCTGTATATATTATAGAAAAGTAAGGGGTAGATTAAAGTGTTTCATAGCCCCTGCAACGTTTACAGAAATGTATTACACATAGTAGTCACAGGTATCACAGGAATAATATATATATATATATATATATATATATATATATATATATATATATATATATATATATATATATATATATATATAATAATCAATCAATGTCAGTCACAGCTTGGAAAAATAACAACCTGTGATTGATTTAAACAATTTGTCACATGACCGTGTGTGTGTGTATGTATATATATATATATATATATATATATATATATATATATATATATATATATATATATATATATATATATATATATAGTATAGCATGGCTTGCATACTAATGAACTGCTTCACACTTTATAAATCACTACGCACCACTACATTCTAAATTCCATGACAAACTGCTGTTTTATTTGTTATTAGTTACAGAACCACAGCCACAAATTAGTGGCATTTCATCTATTTCCTTTAATATATTTGGGGATGAAACTCCACATAACTGGTACAACACCAACTTTCTGAGTGAAGACAGCAGTCCATCTGAAAAAAAAAAAAAAAAAGTGCACCAGCTAGAGCAGACACAACAGTAGATGAGGAACAGCTAAATGAAATAGAAGAAAACAAAGGCTGAATAAAACACACACACACAAAAAAAAAAAAAAAACAGCATGGGCTGGTTAATGTACTTAAAGAAAAAAATATGGACATTCATTTATGGAAATAAGTACAAGAAATCTCGACATTAAGGGAATAATATGCCAGTGCAAGAACTTCAGATGCGGACCAGTATTCAGTCTCCAGTTTTGTAACGTTGAGCTGGACTAAGTACATATTTTAACAGTAGAAGTTTTTACATCTCTGCTGACAGTTTAAAACCAGCAATAATGTGTTCCTGTCAGTCAGGAAAGGTCTTAGAAAAGCAGGTAAAGACAAGGCCAGACACCACCCCCCGAATTACCAGCCTGGATTTGAAGTGTCTGCGGGAAACGGAGGCACTGTCTCCTGACACCGTGGTCAGATTGGTGCGTAAAGTCTGGTTCGATCATCAGCTTAATCTGGCACGACTTGGACGCGAGGGTGTCAGACAACTAACAAAAACATATTTTGAAATCCAAAAAAATGAAAACGTACTAGAATATGTGTGCCTCGCATATAATGAGTTAACAAACTCACTTCAAGGTCCAGCCTCAGTCTCCATCGCAGCTGCTCTCCTTACTTCCTTAGTGTCATTTGAAACTCCGCCCATCATCACAGCTTGTGCTCAGTCCTCTAGTTTCTAGTGATGTGGCACTTTTGATGCAGAAATGCACAATAAATGAACATGAGTAATTAATTTTAATAAGCGAACAGTGAATGAAATTAAATTTGGGACTATATTACACTGGATGTCTACACAATAAAAGGTTGAACTTGTTCCTTGTGTTTCTTGTTCTGATTCATGACCCCTGAATCACATAGGGGTAATAGCAAAGCACTCGGGGTTAGGTTTAAAAAATAAATTTGTGCAACACAGGTGTCAGCAAAGATAGTGTGCAGAGAGTTCTGTAACACTAACTTCAGTAGTCTGAGATTACTGGCTACTGTCGCAAAAAAAAAAAAAAAAATCCTTTGTAGTCAATACATTTTGAAAAGTGCCGACTGCCATCCCACAACTTTTTTGTTGTCTACTCGGGAAAGTTCATTAGACAATGCTATTGAAGATACTACTATATAAGGGTTTATTTGAGTGCTAAAATATTTATAACCCAAATGCATTTATTTTAAGTGCTTGTAAAAAAAGAAAATGCAAGACTCACCTTTAGAAACCTGATTTACAATATCTGTCTATAAAATCTCTCTTTTTTTTTTTTTAAACTTATTTCATTTTCCTCCGTTTTCAGTGGTCGCAGTGGGAAGATCAGGGTGCTCGCTATGAAGATTGGACTGCTCTCTCTTTCCAAGGGGCTATTGGAAGAAAAATATAAATGCAAGTATTAAAGCTTTCATAAGTCATTTATATCAGTTTTGTATATTTATTGGATTTATGGAATAAGAGTTAAATCTCACTCATTCAATAACATTACAGAGATTGGGGAATTGTCTAAGAACATAAGAAAGTTTACAAACGAGAGGAGGCCATTCGGCCCATCTTGCTCGTTTGGTTGTTAGTAGCTTATTGATCCCAAAATCTCATCAAGCAGCTTCTTGAAGGATCCCAGGGTGTCAGCTTCAACAACATTACTGGGGAGTTGATTCCAGACCCTCGTGATTCTCTGTGTAAAAAAGTGCCTCCTATTTTCTGTTCTGAATGCCCCTTTGTCTAATCTCCATTTGTGACCCCTGGTCCTTGTTTCTTTTTTCAGGCTGAAAAAGTCCCTTGGGTCGACACTGTCAATACCTTTTAGAATTTTGAATGCTTGAATTAGGTCGCCACGTAGTCTTCTTTGTTCAAGACTGAACAGATTCAATTCTTTTAGCCTGTCTGCATATGACATGCCTTTTAAGCCCGGAATAATTCTGGTCGCTCTTCTTTGCACTCTTTCTAGAGCAGCAATATCTTTTTTATAGCAAGGTGACCAGAACTGAACACAATATTCAAGATGAGGTCTTACTAGTGCATTGTACAGTTTTAACATTACTTCCCTTGATTTAAATTCAACACTTTTCACAATGTATCCGAGCATCTTGTTAGCCTTTTTTATAGCTTCCCCACATTGTCTAGATGAAGACATTTCTGAGTCAACAAAAACTCCTAGGTCTTTTTCATAGATTCCTTCTCCAATTTCAATATCTCCCATATGATATTTATAATGTACATTTTTATTTCCTGCGTGCAGTACCTTACACTTTTCTCTATTAAATGTCATTTGCCATGTGTCTGCCCAGTTCTGAATCTTGTCTAGATCATTTTGAATGACCTTTGCTGCTGCAACAGTGTTTGCCACTCCTCCTACTTTTGTGTCGTCTGCAAATTTAACAAGTTTGCTTACTATACCAGAATCTAAATCATTAATGTAGATTAGGAATAGCAGAGGACCTAATACTGATCCCTGTGGTACACCGCTGGTTACCACACTCCATTCTGAGGTTTTTCCTCTAATCAGTACTTTCTGTTTTCTACATGTTAACCACTCCCTAATCCATGTACATGTGTTTCCTTGAATCCCAACTGCGTTCAGTTTGAGAATTAATCTTTTGTGCGGGACTTTGTCAAAAGCTTTCTGGAAATCTAAATAAACCATGTCATATGCTTTGCAATTATCCATTATGGATGTTGCATCCTCAAAAAAATCAAGCAAGTTAGTTAGGCACGATCTCCCTTTCCTAAAACCATGTTGACTGTCTCCCAGTACCCTGTTACCATATAGGTAATTTTCCATTTTGGATCTTATTATAGTTTCCATAAGTTTGCATATAATAGAAGTCAGGCTTACTGGTCTGTAGTTACCTGGTTCAGTTTTGTTTCCCTTTTTGTGGATCGGTATTACGTTTGCAATTTTCCAGTCTGTCGGTACCACCCCTGTGTCAAGAGACTGCTGCATGATCTTGGTTAGCGGTTTGTAAATTACTTCTTTCATTTCTTTGAGTACTACTGGGAGGATCTCATCCGGCCCAGGGGATTTGTTTATTTTAAGAGCTCCTAGTCCCTTTAACACTTCTGCCTCAGTTATGCTAAAGTTATTTAAAACTGGACAGGAACTGGATGACATGTGGGGCATGTTGTCAGTATCTTCCTTTGTAAAAACTTGTGAAAAGTAATCATTTAACATATTTGCTATTTTTTTTTCTTCATCTACGATTTTGCCATTTGTATCTCTTAAACATTTAATCTCCTCTTTGAATGTTCTCTTGCTGTTGTAATATTGGAAAAACATTTTGGAATTGGTTTTAGCTCCCTTAGCAATGTTTATTTCTATTTCTCTCTTGGCCTTTCTAACTTCCTTTTTGACTTGCGTTTGCAGTTCTGTGTACTCTTTCTGCGTACTTTCTTTTTGGTCCTTTTTTAATGCTCTGTAAAGTGTCTTTTTTTCGCTGAATATTTTTTTTAATTGATCTATTAAACCATTTTGGCAATTTAGTTTTACATTTAGATTTGTCTACTTTAGGGATGTAATTGTTTTGCGCCTCTAGTACTACATTTTTGAAGAACAACCATCCTTCTTCTGTGGGTGTTTTCTCTATTTTACTCCAATCTACTTCTGTTAGTCTCTGTTTCATACCTTCATAGTTTGCTTTTCTAAAATTGTAAACCTTAGCTTTAGTCATTACTTTTGGGGATTTAAAAAACACTTCAAATGAGACCATGTTGTGGTCTGAGTTTGCCAGTGGTTCTCTGACCTCTGTTTTAGTTATTCTATCTTCGTTATTTGAAAAGACTAAATCAAGGCATGCCTCCCCTCTAGTTGGTGCCTTGACAAATTGTGTTAGGAAGCAGTCATTTGTCATTTCCACCATTTCTATTTCATCCTTCGCGCTACCCACCGGGTTTTCCCATTTTATTTGGGGGAAGTTGAAATCCCCCATTAGTATGGCTTCTCCTTTGCTACACACATTTCTAATGTCATTGTATAACAGATTATTGTGCTCACCGTCTGAATCTGGCGGTCTATAGCATGCTCCTATTATTATGCCTTTTGAATTTTTGTCCGTTATTCTGACCCATATTGATTCGGTTTTATTTTCTTTGTCCAGGTTTAACACCTGGGCTTCAAGACTGTTTCTTATGTATAGCGCTACCCCTCCTCCTCTTCTGTCCTGCCTGTCTTTCCTATACAGTGTATACCCACAAATATTATATTCGTCCCCATCACTCTCAGACAACCACGTTTCTGTAACACCTATCACATCATAGTTACCTGTTAGTGCAGTAGCTTCAAGTTCTAGAATTTTGTTTCTGATACTTCTAGCATTTAGATAAATACATTTAATGGTTGTCTTACCTGAGTTGTTGTTCTTGTTTTGATGCGGTCTCCCTTCTGTTTTTTTGTTGATTTCTCCCCCCTTCCTTTCTAGTTTAAATGCTTCCGAACCTGCTCGAGGATCTTTTCTCCGAGTAGACTAGTTCCCTTGTTATTTAAATGCAGTCCATCCCGTCTATACAGATAGTCCTCGTTGTAGAATGTGGTCCAATGATCAAGATAGGTGAAGCCTTCCCGTGTGCACCACGTCTTCAGCCATGCGTTTTGATTAATTATTTCCAGCTGTCCATATGGTCCTTTGCAAGGTGCGGGTAGTATACCAGAAAATACCACAGTTTTGGTTTTCTCTTTTAATTTCCTTCCTAGCTCTCTGAATTTGTTTTGCAGGGATTTTGGTCTGTCTCTTCCAATGTTGTTTGTACCAATGTGGACGACTACTACCGGGTCGTCTCCTGTTCGTTCTAGGAGCCTGTCCACGTTCTCAGTGATGTGCTTGACCGAGGCTCCCGGAAGGCAGCACACTGTTGTAGTAAGGGGGTCCAAACTGCGAATTGAACTTGCTGTGTTTCTCAATATGGAGTCCCCAACAATCATGACCTCCCTTCTTTTTGCTGTCTGGTCACCACTGTCAATAGGGTCCTGGATGTTGTTCCTTTCATTCTCTTGTTGTTGGTTCTGCTCATCAAAATTCTGAAGTGACTCAAATCTGTTGGTTGTTTTGATTTCTGGTGGTTGTGTTTGACGAAGTTTCTTTTTTTCCCTGCTTCTGCCTACCTGAACCCAGCTGTTCTGACCTTCTATCTCCCTGGTGGCTTTCAGTCTGTTAGGGGTGATGCAGACTTCCATGAATTGTGGGTGTGCCAGTTCCTCAAGATCCTGTTGCTGTCTCACTTCTTCCAGCTCCATTTCTAGCATACTTACTAGTTTATGCAAATCCTGGATCGCGCGGCACTTTACGCACACTTGGTTTAGCTCCGCTGGGTTTTCTCGGATTTCCCACATCAAGCAGGTGTCACAGATTACTGGCTTGAAGACCATGTTGAGGTTTTTTTTTTTTTTTTTAAGTTTAGTTTCTTCTGCAGCTGTCAACCTGCTTTCAAACTGCTTCTAAACTGCTCTGTCCACGCTTGTACTTCTCCCACTCGCTGTCGCTTCCACTCGCTGTCACTGAGAAGACTGCCTCGTTTAACTGCGTTGTTCTGCTGTGCTGTTGGCTCCTCCCCTCGCCCGTGCCTCAAAATGGCGCTGAATTTGAATCAGCTGCTCCGAGTTTCAGCTTGTTTGTTATCAGAAAAACACACGTGGCTGTTTGACTTTGAGCTGCTGCTGTGTTTCCCCAATGTCCTCTGTTTTCTGATTAAAGCAATTCAAGATGCAATTTCTCCTTTCTGCTTCGAAACTGCTCTGTACTTTTCCACGCCTGTACTTCTCCCACTCGCTGTCGCTTCCACTCGCTGTCGCTGAGAAGACTGCCTCGTTTAACTGTGAGACCTCTCAGAAGTTCTTCAATGTGATTAGAATGATTCTATCCAGTAGAGCTACATTTAAAGAATGCAATAAGCTTTTTTAATTGGGAACATAAAATACTGAGGGAGGTTTGTTAAATGATACCATCATAATGATCGATTTTGATACAGATGATCACTTGCATTATGAAGCAAAGCTGAAGAAGACATATAACTGACTCATTTGTCTAATCAGTAGACTGCTTTTAATTTTACTCACATTTTTCACAAAAAAAAATACTGTAACCATTGTCAATATTATGTTTTTGATTTCAAGCAGCTTTCCATCATTATAGAGTTGTCTGTCAACTGTACCTTGGCAGTGCTTGATGCTTAATTAAATGATTCACTAGCCACCGTCAGCTGGAGAGATAGCAACACACTCAGTGTGGGAGTGTTGTTCCCTTCAGGAAAGCACGATGTAAGGACTTAATCGTCTCATCTGTAGTCAGTGTAATGCCGCCTTCCCACACATTCTTAAAAATAAAGTTCAGGATAAGAAATGGACTCTGAAGGCTTCAAGCCTTTTGAAAACCTGATATTCCCTTCCAAGTATGAAATGTAACCATTACCGTGTGGAATATAACCTCTCATAGCCCGAATTACATGAGCACTTATAACAAAGCTGCTCCTTTAGGAGCCCTGTATACATCAGATGTCGTCTCTGCCCCCAGGAGATAAATGCGACTGACATGTAAGCGCCATTTTCTCTTTCAGCCTGCTTGAGGAAGCGCTGGCTTTAAGATATAAGATGATTTAATTCACTTTTTCTCTCTTTTTAAGCGATAAATCTTGATTTAACCCTTTGCGGTCCATTTATTTAATGCCTGTCATGTCCCGGTCAATAACCTGTCCCACAACCAGAGCAGGGGGATGCCATGTCCTTTACTGCATCTCGGGAATGGACCCCCAAGAAATAATCTTCCTGTCTGAGGACGCGGAATCAGATGTCTTGGCTCCCACGGTAAGCCCCTCGCTGTCAGAGGAGCTCACCTCCCTTATCAGCCATGCTACTATGGCCCTGCAGGTGCCTTGGGCCATAGAAGATGAGCCCAAATGCTCTGTATTTGACAGAGTGCTAGCTTTTGTGCATCAGCGATCGGCTACCCCGGTTCTCCCAGATTTTTTCCACGAGGTGCAATCATCCTGGCAGCACCCAGCAACTTACCTGGCTGTCTCCAGGTCACTGGAAAGTTTGTATAGGGTGCACGATGCAGATAAGCTGGGTCTGGCCCGGTTTCCGCCTGTTGAAGCTTCCATCACCTCTTTGGTGCAAATGCCTAGTCTAGTGTTACTGGAAAAGGAAGTTTTATGTAATAAACAATGCAGCGTCACTGAAATGTGCAGCCTTAGTATTTTGCACATGTCTTGGTACCTACAGTAGCATACTAGTGGCTTACCAGTCCATGCTGCTACAATCACTGTCCTCAGACCACAGGCCCTCGCCCTTTCAGATGGACGAGCTGATCCTGGTCAACAACGACCTGCTCCAGTTGTCTAAGTACAATGGTCAGGCGTTGGGCAGGAGCAGGGCTGCATTGGTGGCAGCAACAAGGCAGCTCTGGCTTGCTCAGGCTCCAAGTACCTGACCAGGACAAGGCGTTGTTACGGGATACACCTGTAACACAAGGGCATACATTTGTGCCGGCAGTGGATGAGATACTAAAACGCTCTCAACAAGCACGTGGGTCTTCCAAGGAGTTGGCGCGCCTCCTCCCCAAGCATAAGCCCCCAGCCTGTAAGCCTCCAAAGCATTGGCAAACCAGGTGTCCTCAGTCAAGGAGCAGACAACTGCAGCCCCTGCTAGAGCTAATGTGCAGAACCGGTTTCCCGGTGAAATTATTGTCGCCTTGCTCACAAGCAGCAGTCGCAAGCTTTTAACAGCCAGCAAATCTAGGGATTTGCTGCCACAGGGCTAGGACTCTTTCTATCAGGCCTACCTGGATTACCTGCTATCATGCACCACTGACCCCTGGGTGATTTACCACTTTCAGGTCTGGTTACACTCTACAGTTTTGATTTAGCTCCCCACCCTTTTAGGGTATGATTGCACTGTTTGAGGAGGTGGCAGCCCTACTGCACAAACAGGCAATCTCAATTGTTCACCCTCTCAGAAAGAGAAAAGGGTTTTACTCCAGGTACTTCCTGGTGCCGAACTGGGATGGTGGCCTCAGACCGATCCTCAACCTCAGGCAGCTCAATCTGTGCTTGAGAGTCTGAATGTTCACGATGCTGACAACACAGCAGCTGTTGCAGTCAGTCTGTCACATCCCTATAAGACGTGGCCACAGGAAGTACTTGAGGTTCGCCTTTTAAGGCACTGCGTACGAGTTCTGTGTACTGCTGTTCAGCCCCTCTAGCTCCTCACACTTTTTTTCGAAGTGCATGGATGCTGTATTGGCCCCTCTGAGACTAAATGGCATCCAGGTGATCAATTACTTGGATGACTGGCTGATATGTGCCGAGTCACCAGCACAGGCAGTATTGCACACAGGACTGGTCACCAACCACCTCCAATGGTTAGGTATTACGGTGAACCAGTTGAAAAGCCAGTCAGCGGCATCTCAAAGGGCTGTCTTGGTGTAAGCATCATTTCCGAAATCAAGACTGCCAATCTGTCAGACAGAAGCTAACTGTCAGAGACTTCTGTGCCTGATGGCAGCAGCAGCATCCCAGATCCAAATCTGGTTCAACCACAGGGTCCAGCAACCTGTCTTAAAAAACCACCCCTTACTGACAGTGTCTCATCACTGTATTGAGGCTCTTGCGTAGTAGAAACAACCAGCTCACCTGTTATTGGGCACAGCTCTGGGCTGTGTCACGAGGAGAGAGGTGGTGACTACAGATGCTTCCAGCCTAGGTTGGGGCGCTGTCTGGAACGGTTTGGGGAGCGTGGGAACCCCCATGGGAAAGTTTTCATATAAATGTTTTGGAGCTGTGGACAATTTTTCTGGCCCTGCAGCAATTTTTTTCCAGTGATACAAGGGAAACATGCTGATACTACAGACAGCACCACAGTGGTGGCTTATATCAACCACCAGGGGGTCTCCGGTCTCTTGGTCTCAATTGTGTTCCCCAGGAGTTTTTGCTATGGGCTGACAACCACTTGCTTTCAGTAAAAGTAGTTCACCTGCCAGGGGTGAGGAACTGGGCAGTGGACCTCCTCTCCAGAGGGGGTGCCCATAGTTTGGAATGGTGACTTCACCCAGAGGTTGTAAACATCATCTGGATGAAGTTCGGGTGCTCACAGATAGATCTCTTTGCGACACAGTAGTCTACCCATTGTCCCCACTGGTATTCCCTAGTAGACAGCGGTCACCTGCTCGGCATAGATGCTCTGGCCCACAGATGGCCCAAGACTATGCTTTCCCACCATTGCCACTGCTTCCACTGTGCATGAAGATCAGGCAAAACCGGGTCCGGGTGCTCTTAATAGACCCAAAGTGGCCCAAGAGAACGAAAGTGGCACTGAGCCTTATGCATCAGTCGTATTTATCTCCTGGGATCAGAGACGACGTCTGACACATATGGTGGCTCTTAAAGGAGCAGCTTTGTTATAAGTGCTCAGGTAATTCACGCTATAAGAGGTTATATCCCATACGGTAACAGTTACATATCTATTTCGGGGAACCAGGGTTATGATAATAACCTAACGTTGTATGTCTTCAACTAGAACAGAGTAGATTAAATTAAGAACAAATTGGTTGCCTAAGTTGATTTTTCTGTTTCTATTCACAGATCTTTTTAGACAAGTCGCCGGCCCTACAGAAATGTGTGATCAGAGGAACTTAGGGCTGCTGCTTCATGATGCCATCCAGATCCCTCGGCAGCTTGGAGAAGTGGCTGCCTTTGGGGGCAGCAACATTGAACCCAGCGTCCGCAGCTGCTTCCTTCACGTATGTATACCCACACACCTAGCTCAGTATTTTCAATGTGAACAGCCAAACTGGACATTTTGGCATATCTGTCTGAAATAAACATCTGTTTACTTGCCATTTTTTTCAACTAGTGGTGACAGACATCTAATAAATACATAAAACCCTACAAGTGCATTAATAAACTGGAAGCTGTCCCCTAGTGGCTTACCTGGTAAAAACACAGACTTGTGGTGTGCAGGGTGAGTCATACAGCGTAGGTTTGGATCCTGGCTGAGCGAAGTCACCAGTCGTCGCTGGGGATTCCAAAGGGAGCGGCTGATGGCTTTGGTGCTCCCATGGGTTAGGGATCCAAAACTATCAGGGACTGTTTCTTCTCATCATGCCACAGTGAGCTCTGCTGGCCTGGCACCCAGTGAGCTCAAAAGTGGACACCTGTAGGGCTGGCCTTCAGAGGCCTGCAAAGGTCAGTAGCTCGCTGACATCCACTCTTGAATTCCTGGATGCGAGAGGAAGCTGGCTTGGTCGTGGGATCTGAGGGTGCCTACTAAACCTTCGAATCTCCAGAGCTGTGTGGGGAATTGCTGCGGTGAGGAGAAAAAATATATATATAATTGGACATTCCAAATTGGGCAGAAAAATCAGGGGTAAAATAATTTGGCACTAAATAAAAATAATAAATGAAAAAAGAAAATTGGAATTGAAGCTTATCTTCAGTGATACACTACTGTACATAGAAATCTACATTATTTTGATATTGCATTGTAAGTTACCATCTTGAAGTTTTAATGCTCTGAACACTCAGCATAAGCTAATTAGAATTGCTAATATTCAAAACTGTATTCATTAGTGGACTGTTTTAGTAACATGCAAATGTAAGTTATGCCTAATTAAAAAAATATATATAACAGCGTTATTTAAAAAGAATCTTTCACATGTTGTTTTTAAATTGAAAGCTATATGCACTATTCGTTAAGGAAGATGTAATTGTCAGACCCACTTTAATTACAGATATTTCTAAATTAGTATAAAGAGGCTATGCAATCGTGGGTGCATTGTTCATGCATCTCCTTAAATTGGTTCCAGTTAACTTGAGTGAGGAGTCTTTAATACTTGTAATGTGGTGTAGGCTGAGATGAGAAACCACAGATCCATCAATATAATTGTTTCCTCCACCTTCTTGGCTCTTCTGAACGATTCGCATTCCAGCAGCGTGTCTATTATATTTATTTGCTTTCTAGACCCCGAACAAGGGAGAGATTGAGCACAGGCATTTTGTGGACTGGATGCGCTTGGAGCCGCAGTCTATGGTCTGGCTTCCTGTCTTACATCGTGTTGCTGCAGCAGAGACAGCAAAACACCAGGCAAAGTGCAACATCTGTAAAGAGTGTCCGATTGTCGGATTCAGGTGAGATGAGGCTGGGGAACATAGGAACCATCCTGCAGTCCTGAAATGTGGCTGCACACTTGAGCCAAAACATAGCTTCATTTGGGTGTATTTGCTGGGTAGATATTTCAACAGAGAATACATGTAAGCCATGTATGAGACCTTTAAAGGTAGTCATGTTGTTATCAACATATTTTAATGTTAAGGTGATTGGAATCACAAAAGAAATGCAGATGAGAACAATCTAAAAAGGGACAAATGCTAAATGGCTTAAACTGTATGGTTCCCTTATTGGCTTGAATGGAATTCTGCATTATTACAGGAACAATAGCATCTCAAAATGTGAATTCATTGTAATATGATGAATTTAGAAACACCACCCTAAATTGACAACCAATCACAACTGACATTACCATATACATGTATTTTGTATTGATCTAAGTTTGAAATGAAAAGTATAGGTCAAGCATTCAAAACTCAAAATCTATGTTTTAGTCATTTTAATAAAATAAAAAGATGGATAGATTATGGATTTACAATTTGAATGAATCCCTTGAGAACACTAGAGTTCAGCCCCTGTCAATGTAGTTTGGTCAGACCAGCTTGCTTGCCTTTCTTTCTGTTTATTCCTTGTGCTAGTATACCAGTATTCAGGGCTGAAGTGCTAAACGTGAGGTCACAGCCCTGATAGCCCAACAACATACCTTACTGGACAAGATATTTATTTTGGTGTATTTTATTTACATAGGAAGAGGTGCAGTTCCTCTTCACATTGTATATTGTCACAGACAGCCATGGTAAATGTGGTAAATTAATGTATTTTCAGTTTCTTTAACATGTATTGTTAATAAACTTGGTGGCACTTTAAATTAAGTGTCTGTAATTCCAGTATAACTAACATGTGATTTCCTACTGATTCCAAATTTAATTCCTATTGAATTCACAAGTCATAAGCATGAATTCATGACATACTTTTCATGACTTCATAACATTTTCCTTGATGCACATGAAATAATCATGAACAGACACTTACTTTAAAGTGTTATCATAAACTTTTTGGTAGTACATTACAGCTGACATTTGACAAAGCAGAACCCTTTACTGAAATGTCAGTGATATATTGCATCAAAGGGGCTGAAAGCTGTGGCCTGTTTTGTATTCTTTGTTTCATTAGAGTAATCTTCCTGGGGAGGTGGGCATATTTATGTGTGGCGTTGCGTTATTTTATAAAGCGCAGTACATAAAAAAACATGAGATTCCAGTTATTTGAAATATGCACATATTTGAAAATCATCAAAAAACTGAAGAAATGCATTTCACTCACTAATTAACTTGTTTACCATTGCTTTGGTGGCTCTTAAATAAAAGGCTGAAACAAAGGAGAAAAAAATCATTCACTCAAATTATTCACGTTTAATATGCTGATCTTGCTTTTTATTTAGTTTTTTTCCTTCTCTGACAAAGGTGAATTAATCGTAAAAAACAAATATTGTTATTATTATTATTAATAATAATAATAATAATAATAATAATAATAATAATAATAATAATAATGATGTATATTTTGTTATAATGTCATTGTGGTTACTTTATATCAAAGGAAAATGTATAAAGTATTGTATTTAAATTTCTTTCCAGGTACCGCAGTCTGAAGCACTTCAACTATGATGTCTGCCAAAGCTGTTTCTTTTCAGGACGTACAGCCAAGGGCCATAAATTAAACAATCCAATGGTGGAATACTGTACACCTGTGAGTCCCACTTCAATGCTAATCCTCTTTTTTTTTAATATAATAATCATCCCTTTGGTTCCAGTGATTAAAAAAAAGTTTAATCCAGTATAAGGCTTAAAGTTAATACTTAGTTAGGGCTTCTGATTTTCAGTTTTAACTGATAAAACACCCCCGATAGAAAAAAATTAAATCCGTGGATAGCCAATAAACACTGGAAAAACTGCGGTAATGGTTAATCTATTCACTTTGACTTTACCGTTTTCCCGTTAAAAAAAATAAAACCTGCTACAAAAATAATAATAAATACATTTCCCAGTGCTGCTGGGCAATGTCCCGCCTTCCTGACTTGTATCTATCATTGATTCGTTTTGTGTGCAAGTACTGTCGAGAAAGACACAGTAAGATTCAACTTTTTACTGTAAAGTCCTGTTTTCTCAGCATGGAGCACTGGTTGGTATATTCAATTTGATCCATAATTGAGCTCTAGCTGCTGTTTGTGATCCACTTTTCTGAAAATCCGGGGCTCTTGATGCTGTGTCGACCGGTCACTGAACCCCTGGAATGTGATAGCACAGTAAATATACAGGACTTGTTATTCCAGCGTTTCTAATCTTTACCACATAAGACTTGTTAGTCCATTGCTATTTAGCAATTCAAACCCCTGATATACAGTCCAACTAGGGACTTTCCTATGAAGTAAAATTTCAGATTGGAATAAGTGAGCTTGTGTTACAAAAAAAAACTGTGTCTTTAAAGAAATTAATTGCAACAGGGTGTCATGTTACCTATAAGTATTTCTGTTGAAATAGGGGCATATTTTATCACAGCTCCTCGTGTCTCAAATGTAAAATTGGGTACAAGCAGGACGGCATGTAAAGTCTTACATATTAATTGGGATTCTTTATTTGGTTATGGGGTTTTTTTGGGGTTTTTTTTAAAATAAATTTAATAGTCGCCAATAGTTTTTTTTTTTCTTTCTAATTTTCTCCCAGTTTAGAATAGCCAATTATTTTTAGGCTCAGCTCACCGCTACCACACGGCCGACTGCTGCTTTTCACACTGCAGACCCACCATGTAGCCACCTCAGAGCTACACCGTCGGACGACAACGCAGCTCTGGGAAGCTTACAGGCAAGCCCGCAGGTGCCCGGCCAGGTGTCGCTGGTGAGCGGTGAGCTGAGGACTCCTTGGCCAACCCAAGCCTGCCCCCCTGGGCGGCACTCGGCCAGTTGTGCACCTCCCCTTGAGAGCTCCCGTCCACGGTCTGCAGTGGAAAAGTACTGGACACAAACCGACGATGTCCAGGCTATAGGGCGCATTCTGCACTCCACATGGAGCGCCACTCCGGACCCCCTAGGATTGATTCTTTCTTTATTCATTTGATTTATTCATTTTGATTTATTTATGAAGTAGGTTCTTGTTATCTAGAACTTCAAAATGCTTCATCACATTTGTGTACTTGTCTTAGTTTCTAAACAGATTTTTACTAAACATTCACTTCCACATACCAACAATTATCTAAAGCAAATGTTTGTTCATGGTTTAGGGCAATTGTGGAAATGGCAATAGTGTGTGAGGTGGACCATGACTTAATTTCCAATCTTACTGCACAGTTTGCTTGAAAATCGACAGTCGCTTTGTACAGGAGATTGAGCTCTGGTTTTTGAAATTCTGTTTCAGTTTCTCTGGAGAGCCTGGTGAATGTCTGTGCATCTGTGACAACCTTTCTAGTCACACCATGGGAAAACAAATGTTTAGTTTGCCACTAGTATCTTGCAAAACACCCACCCTTTTTATTTTGAAACGACATCATTGTATCAGTTTCCTCATGATATTGTTTCCTGTTTGTTTTAAATTTAAAACTGTGACTCTAATGATTAATTTACCTTTTTTAACACAAGTTGGACTGATTCACAACTCTAGGGAACTTATTCCCCATAAATAAACAACACTCCAGCAGTCTTTGTCTGGTTTGTTAATTAAATTGGTCCATGACTTCTTTTATGCCTTTTATCTACTTCAGCCATTATTATAAGTTAACAGGGAGGCTTTATTCTGTACACTCATATCTACATAAAAAATGTAAGATCACCATGTACATGTACATCCCATTTACTGTTGCATTATAGTAGTGCAATTAAAAAATGAGACCCTGTTACTGAGGCCTTAGTAGCAGATCTATTTAGAGACTGAATTATCTCCAGTTTCTCCCCTAAAATAATCAATTTTCAATTAGTCGGAGCTTCCAGCTGATGTTTCCTCTCAGTAGAATTATTATGAGTGATATAAAATGCTTCCTTTACTGTCCAGCTGGAGAGTTTCAGTTTATATATGCTGGTTTATCTTTTCTTAATTTAATTCTTAATTTTGGAGACGGTACGATGGTCAGTTTCTGGGAATGGCTGTCGTAGCAGTTTCTTTTCATTGAGCTGTTTTTGAATCAGTTGAAATTGTGTTATCAAAGGCGTTTTGTCAAGGCAGACTGCACAACTTGATTTATTTTGTCAACGTGCACGCTCAGTTGTCTGGTTTTAGTGTATTTATTATTTCGTTGTTTTTAAATGTTTTTACTTCCCTAATGGATGAGGAATGTAGCATCATGGAAATGATTTACTATTTTCTTAATCACAACAGATTTTACCAGGAAGTAGATTACATTACTTTAATTGTTTTTAGCTGCATGCATGGGGGACTGGAGTTAACTGCTAGAGCGTTGTTGTTTACATAAAAAGTTTCTTGGCTACATTACTTGCTGATTTTAAATAACTGCTCTTAATGCATTATTATAGATTCACACTGGTCACGTACCCAATTGCAGCAATACCTGTCATACACAGACTACAGTGCGTACATTGCTATTAGCGTAGACATCTTTATCAATGTTTCTGTACAATTTCAATTTTGAAGTCTTAATGTGACTGTTTAATGTTGTCCTCAATTTCTAGATAAACTCTAAATGCCTGCATTGGGCAATTTACCATTTTAGACTTTCTGACAGCAGCACTGTTTCTTCTCAGAAAATTAGAGATGCAGAAGTTTGATAAAGGTTTTACTCTCTATATAAAACATTTTTCAGCATGCAAGTTCTGTATCATTACAGTTTTGACTCTTTCCATTTAAACCTAAAGGCATTCCTTCACTCACTTAATTACAGTACTGACTCAGATCTAGGTTGGTTATCAATGTTCCTTATTCTATCAGATAGTATTTTAGAAAAATGTATCATTGAAGTGATAAGGCATCTATTAACAGCTGCACTTATTTTGAACAGAAAACTAGATGGGCAAGTGTTAAGCATTTAAATCATGAACTGTGCTAAATGCATGCTAAAGCTTTTTTTTTTTTTTGCCATATTAGTTCACAAATATTATTTAACTAATATCCAGCGATATGCAGGGTGGTCTTAACCAAGTAATCTGTTAATGTATGTACAGATTGAGTAATAAAACATTGCTGGTAAAAATTGTGGAGTTATCCTAGAATTTATGGAATCTGCTAAGTGCACTGTTGAGTCTTTATGGCTTTGGCTTTAAAGCTGTTTTAATTCAAATTAAACAATTTATAGTATTGCCATAATAAAGTTATGCGGTTGGTTCCTAATACATGCAATAAGTTTCATGTTTTCCCAATCTAATAATAAAAATGAAAACTTTTGTTTGATTCAGACAACCTCCGGGGAAGATGTACGAGATTTTACAAAGGTACTGAAAAACAAGTTTCGATCGAAGAAGTACTTTTCGAAACACCCTCGGCTTGGATACCTGCCAGTCCAGACAGTGCTGGAGGGTGATAACTTGGAAACGTAAGTGGAGTGGCATTTGTTAGCTTTCATTTAGCTTTCTTTCTTTCTTTTTCTTTCTTTCTTTATCTGAACTGCAAGTCCTTTATCTTGTCAGAATTCGAGACTTGATGTAGGAATTGAATTTATGGCATCCATTAAGTTAAACATAAATTGGCATAATGAATTTTAAGTGGCATTGTAAATCTGTAGCATTCTTTCAAGTAGCTTTTTTGAAAAAGATTAATGTTTGTTCTACATTCGTGGTACATTGAGCTTATCTTTTATCTAAAATTATAAACAAACCGTAAATTACTTCTGCTCATTTAAGGATGCATGACTATACATTTTCCAATTTGTTTCCGATCTAGGCAGTAATGAGCTGATGTACGATTATAATCCCCTAATGATATTCCCCTACATTTAACCTTTTAGTATTGCTGTTTGTGTTGTTACTATAGACGGAGTATGAATTAAGTTTCTGTTGTTTGTGTCAAATACTTTTTCTCCTAAGGAAAACATTTTCTTCAAAATTGTATTATGGCTATGTTTTTAAAGAGCAAATGAAGTATGTTTTTTTTTTATTTTTTTGTCTAACAGAGGATTATTTCTAAAATATTTACTCGCCACTAAAGAAATATGATTTGTTTGTTTATATATTGATTCATTTACTTATGTTTAGTAGCATATGCTTGTAGAGATTGCGCTTCTGTAGCTAATTCTTAATTGAATAACCCAGTGGTCTGAGTAAAGCTTCCCTAGGTCCACAGTATATGATACTGCTGAACTAAATGAAAAGTGCCAAAATCATTTCAAATTATTTTTGAAAAAGTTACAGTGAAACACATTTCATGTAGTTAATATTATCATATATATTATATTACCCAGTGCATATATATATATATATATATATATATATATATATATATATATATATATATATACACAGTGCCTATAGAAAGTCTACACCCCCTTGAACTTTTTTCACATTTTGTTGTGTCAGTGCTTCAGAGTTTCATGCATTTAAATGGGGGATTGTTTCCACTTATCTACACACCATACTCCACACTGTTAAGGGGAAAAAAGTTTTTATTGAGAAAAAAATTCTATATTAAAAATACAAAACTGAAAGATCATAATTGGATAAGTCTCCACCCCCCAGAGTTAATACTTGGTGGAAGCACCTTTGGCAGCAATTACAGCTGTGAGTCTGTTGAATAGGTCTCTACCAAATTTGCATACCTAGATTTGGTTATATTTGACCATTCTTCTTTACAAAACTGTTCAAGCTCTGTCAAGTTCCTTGGAGAGTGTTAATGGGACAGCAGTCTTCAAGTTATGCCTCAAATTTTCGATTGGATTTAGGTCGGAGCTCTGACTGGGCCACTCAAGCACATTTACCTTATTGTTCCTTAGCCACTCCAGTGTAGCTTTGGCTGTATGCTTTGGGTCGTTGTCATATTGAAATGTGAACTTCCGTCCCAGTTTCAACTTTTTTCCCTTCTATCCTGACAAGTGCCCCAGTCCCTGCCGATGAGAAACATCCCCATAACATGGTGCTGCTACCACCATGCTTCACAGTAGGGATGGTGTTCTTTGGGTGATTCTTTGGCGCTGTGTTGGGTTTGTGCCAAACATAACGGTTTGCATTTAGGCCAAAAAGCTCAATTTTAGTTTCGTCAGACCACAAAACTTTTTGACACATGGCTACAGAATCTCCTGAGTGTTTCTGTTTTTGCATACTTCAAACGGGATTCAAGCTGAGCTTTCTTGAGGAATGGCTTCCTTCTTGCCACCCCACCATACAGACCAGATTTGTGGAGTGCTTGGGATATTGTTGTCACATGCACACTTTGACCAGTCTTGGTCATAAAAGCCTGTAGCTCTTGCAAAATTGCATTGGTAGCCGCTCTGATCAGTCTCCTTCTTGCTCGGTCATCCAGTTTGGAGGGACGGCCTGATCTAGGCAGGGTCTTGGTGGTGCAATACACCTTCCACTTCTTAATAATCATCTTGACCGTGCTCCAAGGGATATTCAAGGTGTTTGATATTTTTTATACCCATCCCCTGATCTGTGCCTTTTAACAACTTTGTCCCGGAGTTCTTTTGAAAGTGCCTTGGTGCTCATGGTTGAGTCTTTGCTTTGAAATGCACTACCCAGCAGAGGGAACCTATAGGAACTTCTGAAATAATGTTTTTTTTTTTTTCTTTTTTTTTTTAACTGTATCATTCTGGAGTAGTTTGTGTAGATTCTACATGTGAAGTCTAATTTGAAAGCGTCGTGGAGTACGTTTAGGTGACAACAAAATGTGAAAACTTTGCAGGGGGGTGAATACTTCTGCAAACCACTGTATATGTGTGTGTATATTTTGATGCACAATGAAAACACAACAGTAAGTTTACATCAATAGCTCATTTGGCACATAGATAATGTTATTTACATTTTATATAGTTGATTGCTTGAGTAGTAGTATTCCTTAGGATAACAGAATACTGAGCTCAATGTGATTTCATAAATCACATATCTTGTATTTTGTATTTGAGTTGTTAAAATTACCAAAATGAGTTGATTTAAGAATCTGTATAAATAGCCATTCGAAAAGACATGATTTTAATTAATGTACAGTGGCTTGTGAAAGTATTGACCCCCCTTGGCATTTTTCCTAATTGTGTTGCCTTACAACCTGGAATTAAAATGGATTTTTATTTGGATTTCATGTAATGGACATACACAAAATAGTCCAAATTGGTGAAGTGAAATGAAAAAAATAACTTGTTTAAAAAAATTCTAAAAAATAAATAACGGAAAAGTGGTGCGTGCATATGTATTCACCCCCTTTGCTATTAAGCCTCTAAATAAGATCTGGTGCAACCAATTACCTTCAGAAGTCACATAATTAGTTAAATAAAGTCCACCTGTGTGTAATCTAAGTGTCACATGATCTGTGACATGATCTCAGTGTATATACACCTGTTCTGAAAGGCCCCAGAGTCTGCAACACCACTAAGCAAGGGGCACCACCAAGCAAGCGGCACCATGAAGACCAAAGAGCTCTCCAAACAGGTCAGGGACAAAGTTGTGGAGAAGTACAGATCAGGATTGGGTTATAAAAAAATATCTGAAACTTTGAACATCCCACGGAACACCATTAAAGCCATTATTAAAAAATGGAAAGAATATGGCACTACAGCAAACCTGGCAATAGAGGGCCGCCCATCAAAACACACGGACCAGGTAAGGAGGGCATTAATCAGAGAGGCAACAAAGAGACCAAAGATAACCCTGAAGGAGCTACAAAGCTCCACAGCGGAGATTGGAGTATCTGTCCATAGGACCACTTTAAGCCATACACTCCACAGAGCTGGGCTTTACGGAAGAGTGGCCAGAAAAAAAGCCATTGTTTAAAGAAAAAAATAAGCAAACACATTTGGTGTTCGCCAAAAGGCATGTGGGAGACTCCCCAAACATATGGAAGAAGGTACTCTGGTCAGATGAGACTAAAATTGAGCTTTTTGGCCATCAAGGAAAATGCTATGTCTGGCGCAAACCCAACACCTCTCATCACCCCGAGAACATCATCCCCACAGTGAAGCATGGTGGTGACAGCATCATGCTGTGTGGATGTTTTTCATCGGCAGGGACTGGGAAACTGGTCAGAATTGAAGGAATGATGGATGGCGCTAAATACAGGGCAATTCTTGAGGGAAACCTGTTTTAGTCTTCCAGAGATTTGAGACTGGGACGGAGGTTCACCTTCCACCAGGACAATGACCCTAAGCATACTGCTAAAGCAACACTCGAGTGCTTTAAGGGGAAACATTTAAATGTCTTGGAATGGCCTAGTCAAAGTCCAGACCTCAATCCAATTGAGAATCTGTGGTATGACTTAAAGATTGCTGTACACCAGCGGAACCCATCCAACTTGAAAGAGCTGGAGCAGTTTTGCCTTGAAGAATGGACAAAAATCCCAGTGGCTAGATGTGCCAAGCTTATAGATACATACCCCAAGAGACTTGCAGCTGTAATTACTGCAAAAGGTGGCTCTACAAAGTATTGACTTTGGGGGGGTGAATACTTATGCACGCTCAAGTTTTCTGTTTTTTTGTCTTATTTCTTGTTTGTTTCACAATAAAAAATATTTTGCATCTTCAAAGTGGTAGGAGTGTTGTGTAAATCAAATGATACAAACCCCCAAAAAATCCATTTTAATTCCAGGTTGTAAGGCAACAAAATAGGAAAAATGCCAAGGGGGTCAATACTTTCGCAAGCCACTGTAAGAACAGTGAAAGATAGGATTGTGCCCTGCTTGAGTAATGAGATTGCCTGGTTGCTATCGGCATGATTGAAGGCGGCCTGTCTGTGAGAGGAGTTGCCTGGAGAATGAGATGTTCTACTTCAGCAATCAGCAGACTGGTCCAGAGAAACCACGAACTTGACTCAATGAGGGACAGGCCACGTCCTGGAAGGCAGAGGATCACCACAACGGCCCAGAACCATCACATCCGACTGATCCATCTGCGTAATCGTTTTCAGACTGCAGTGGCTACAGCATGATAAATTCCAGGAAGAAATAATCTGCGCATCAGCAGAATGACTGTAGCTCGCCGCCTGCATGAAAATGATTTACATTCTCTGAGGCCGTTCAGAGGTAACATGTTGACAGGTGAGAAACGAAATCGGCATCTTCTGTGGGACAGAGAACATCCTGAGGTGGTGGAGTATTTTATTCGCCGATGAATGCCCTTGACAGACCTGACAGAAGACAACGTGTGGAGACGCCTTTGGTGCAGATTGAGGGCAGCCGTACTGCTCAGCGATGTATTGACAAAGTCCTTGAGGCAACAGTTTTTCCGTTCCTGCAAGCCAATCCGGAAGTGTCTATTAGGATTACAGTTACACAACTTCAAGAAAACAATGTCAAGGTCTTGCTGTGGTCAGCTTTTTCTCCTGACTTGAGTCCAATAGAACATCTGTGGGACCAAATCGCCAGTGCCATCCACAGGAGACAATCGCGACCAGCCAACCTTTGTCAGCTGGCTGCAGCTGCACAGGAAGAGTGGCGGAACATCCCACAGCAGTCTATCCAGAGGCTGATCAGGTTTATGCGTCATCGCTGCCAGATTGTATTAATGCTCAGGGAGGTCATACCCGATACTAACTTTGTAATGTTTTTATTTTGACAATGTGTCACATTTCATATTGAAAACTTATCATGATTCGTTGATCTGTATTTTTGTTTGATATCCATGTTTAAAATTTACTGTGATTTTGTTTGACATCTATGTTTAAAATATTTGATTATGTTGCATTTCTTCTTTTGTAGTAAATTGATTATAGATGCAACATTTAAACTTTGTACATCGTGTGTGACATGTAGCATATACACACATATGTATATATAATATATATACATGGAGCTACAGTATGTATGTATATATATATATATATATATATATATATATATATATATATATATATATATATATATATATATATATATATATATGTGTGTGTGTGTGTATACACACACACACACAGACTAATTTCCAAGACTATGGACTTTGTTCTCATATGTACCCACTTCTTTGATGCTTTTGGCTGAGTACATGTTGCTGCTTATGCATATGAGCTGTTCAAATATAGAAATTACAGTAAAGTCATATGAGGGTTAGACATCCCTTCACCCTTATTATCGTAGGACGGGTGGGTAGGGGTGGAAGAGGTGTTACTGTTTAAAAGCTATATTCCGAGTGAATTTCCACCAGGTCACGACATCAACCCACTCCTCATTAAAAAAAAAAAAAAAAAAAAAAAAAAAAGCAAATGCAGTCATGAATATGCAACAACAGTGCTTCAAAATAAATTTTAATAAGGCATCCTGGGAATTAAACCTTATGTTCATCTTGTGAAAAATGATGGAGCCCACTTTGGATTTTCAGTATTATAGACCTGTTCATGTTGCTAAGCCAAAGTACCACAGGCTTTTGGGCTTGGAAGGACACTATCAGAGGAGGGTACTAAAAAATACACACGCACAAGCAAACACACGCACACACGTTACACATGCAATCAGGTCAACATCAGAGAGGAATTTAAATGAGCACTGAGGCTTTTCTGGGGCGCTCCCTCTGTCTTTTATTGCCTCTCACCACTCAGGAGGAATTACTGTACCTGCTTTAAAAAAAAGAAATAGTCATGCATGCCTATATATATATATATATATATATATATATATATATATATATATATATATATATATATATATATATATATATATAGTACCAGTCAAAAGTTTAAGTACACCTGCTTGAAACCAGGTTTTTCATGATTATCTATGCTTTTAACTGCATAAACTTGTCTATAAACACTTAATATTTCATTATATGATATGTGTTCTTATATAAGTTGTTAATCATAAGTGAGTTGCAATCAAAATTGTAATTTTTAAATGAAAATGTAAATCTTGTCCATTTCAATGAAATGGTCACCAAAAGTAAGGGGATTTCAGTCTGAAGTCCAAGTCAGTTAAAAGTTTGAAATGTGTATAACACGGTGTTAGAACACTGGCCTAAGTATAAAAGTGTCTTTGTTAGATGCTCTCTGAGTTAACTAGCATGTTACCCAATTAACCTTTTGTCACCAATTATTGTTAACAGGTGAGGGTCCATGATTACTATAAATATAGGTAGCATAGGCACAAGTTTGTCATTCCTGAATGTAAGGGAGCAGAAAATGGCAAAATACGCTTAGTTAAGCAAAGAAAAAAGACATTCTGTAATTACTTTAAGAAATGAAGGTCAATCTTTAAGACAAATCGCAGGAACTTTGCAAGTGTCTGTAACTGCTGTGGCCAAGACCATCAAACGATTTGAAGAAACTGGCACTCAGGAGGACCGAAAAAGGTCAGGCAGGCCAAGGGTGACCTCAGAATCAGAGAACCAGTTCATTAGAATCACAAGTCTGCGAAACTGGCGATTAACTGCCCCTGAAATACAAGCTCAGCTAAATGCCACTAGAAGTACAGATGTTTCAAGATCAACTGTTCAGAGGAGATTGCATGAGGCTGGCCTAACTGGAAGAATTCCTGCAAAGAAACCATTGTTAAGAGTGCAGAATAAGAGGAAGAGGCTTGCCTGGGCCAAAAAACACAGAAACTGGATGTTTGAAGAGTGGAAGTCGGTCTTATGGACCGATGAGTCAAATTTTGACTCGTTTGGGTCCAACCGCCGAGTGTTTGTAAGATGCAGAGAGGGTGAGCACATGAGTTCTGCATGTGTGGTTCCCACTGTCAAGCATGGAGGAGGCAGTGTCATAGTCTGGGGTTGCTTTGTTGGTGACAGAGTTGGTGATCTTTACCAAGTCCATGGCAAGCTCAACCAGCATGGCTATCATAGCATACTTCAGAGGCATACCATTCCATCAGGATTACGGCTAGTTGGGCAGTCCTTCGTTCTTTAGCATGATAATGACCCGAAACACCTCCAAGTTGTGCAATAACTATCTGGTGAAGGAGGAAAGTGAAGGACAACTCAATCTAATGACCTGGCCTGCCCAGTCTCCAGACCTCAATCCCATAGAACTTGTGTGGGATGAACTGAACAGAAGACTCAAAGCAAAGCTATCCACAAGTACCCTACATCTCAGGGAATTGCTGCAAAAGAGCTGGGAAGACATGTCGGGTGGTTTCCTGCTGAAACCTGTTAACCGAATGCCTCGTGTTTGTGAGGCTGTTATTAAGGCAAAGGGTGGCTATTTTGAGGAATCCAAGATTTAGAGACAATTTTCAATTTTCTTGAACATTGCTTTGATACTCCTTATGTTTTGTTTTGTAGATTGTAACATGTGTTTTCATTTTCAAGTATTTACAGAAACGTATACAACGTAAAACATTGTCAATTGTGGAAAAAACCTAGTTTCCAGCAAGTTTACTCAAACTTCTGACTGGTACTGTGTCTATATATATAATCTCCATATCTCCAATGTACAGTATGAAAGAAATACTCAAGAAAGCAAAAAGAGCCATTCCTAATAGCCAGTATGGATGAATACAATGGATGGAAAAATAGCTACAGTAAAGCACTGTCACTATTTGTGTCCATAATAACATAAAGTAAATGGATATCTGTTAAGCTGTTGTTATTTTTTTAAAGAGCTACAGAATCTGTTCATTCATTTCCTTCGTTCACAGCTGCTGAATATTGTTACTTCACATGTTTTAACAATGTTGTGTGGTCATGAAAGTAAGACTGCTTGAGGGTTTTTTTTCTGTACATGCTGCTGAAAAAAACAAAAAAAAACAAAGCCAGTATAATGTCGTATGTAATCAGGTACTTGGCTTTCCCGGTACAGAATTATGTATTACATAAAGCCCTAAGGACCCTTCTCCTTTATTCAACTTTTTCAAGAGTACAGAGACAGCTCGTTCTCGATATAGTAGTTTCACACCACAAACAGCATTTATATATGCTGTGCGTTATCATATTTACATATTTATTGTGGTCTGTGCTCTATTGAAAAAGCTGACAAATGGCTGGCTATCAAGAACACATCTTTACAATTTACAGCAGCACAAATCATCTTCAAGTTGATAGTTTACTTTTTTTAGGCTAATTTGGAAATCATGTTGCCCTGTATATTTAGTGAACTACATGCTAAGTACAAGATGCCTTGTTTTTAGTAAGTGTGTGTGTTGTTTGTGTGTGTCTCTCTCTCTCTCTCTCTCTCTCTCTCTCTCTCTCTCTCTCTCTCTCTCTCTCTCTCTATATATATATATATATATATATATATATATATATATATATATATATATATATATATATATATATATATAGACACACACACACACACACACTAACAGTCGGTGCTTGATAATTTTTGGTCTGTGATTGGTTAAAACCTCATCATAAGAGAAAAAATAGATTCAACTGTTGCCCTCGCATCCTTACTTCCTTATTTAGTTATTTACTTATGCTGTCTAAGCTATATTTAAACAAAACACTGTAAAGCCATAAATATTTGCAAACAAAATATTTGGCGAATCACACCCATAAAACCTATTTTGCTCCAGACCTATTGCACGTTTTTTTTTTTTTTTATAAGCGAAAAACACAATAAAAGCTTGCAAATATTTATGGCTTTACAGTGTATAAAGTTGTATTTACTACCCAACCTTGCCACTCATTATTTTGACTGACTTATATATTAAATATGTACTGCAGACTCGGCTCATAGTGGAAAATGAAATGCACCTGCGGCTTGGGGCATTACAGCCCCATATCGGTAACAATAGTCCTCCCTCAGGTCAATTTTCCACTATAGCCCTCTCCAGTCCATATTTACAATATTGTTGGATAATATGTTGTATTTGCTGAAAGATACTAATATTATGTTCTGTACACTAGTTAATTAACCTCATCCCACTAAATGCAAAAAACAAGGCATTTCTCATTTAGTATGTATGTAAAAAGAAAAATACAAGGTGACAAAAAAATGTGCCCTTGCCTAAAGGTTAAAAACACAGAATCTGTCTTAAACAGTGCTGACCATTGTTTTCATAGCTGCCTATTCTCTTATGGACCTTTCTGGTGTACAGTACAGCCAGAAAATTTGTGCTTTGGCGGCTTCTGTTTTTGACTTCGATATTGTTCTGTGGTTTCCTATCATTTCTCTTGCAGTCCTGTCACGCTCATCAGTATGTGTCCGGAGCAGTATGAGTAAGTATATGCACGTTCCTCTGTTTCGCATGCCCATCATGCATCCTATGCCTTAGTAGATGTGCTGTAGAAATAACACTGGCAGCTCCCTAATAAATAATGTTCTCATTATTGTTCCACAGTTATTTGTTTTTTTTTGTTTCCACTGTTTTGTTGAGCAGAGTCATTTAAATGCATTTCATTGTTTGTCTGCAGACTTGTACAGTCTCCGCAACACTCTTATGATGACACTCATTCCAGGATAGAGCATTATGCAAGCAGGTATTACTTTGCTTTTTATGCCATTGTTATCATTTAATGATTAGATGCTGTTGCAAACAGTATTTTCATTGTGGGCTTAATGAGATTATGGTAGTATAGAGTCTTATAACTTTTGGTTAACTGTGTGATACCTGGATTTATTAATATCCAAAAATATTTCCAAACATGCTAGTTATTTTAAATGTACATTATACTCTTTTTTCAAGGCCCTGCGTTGCACAATTAATTAGTACCTCCAGAGATTCTGCATTTGCAGGAATAAAACATGGAATTAGCTCCTACTTGCAGAATTTTCCATGCATAGCAAAATAAAAACGTGTAAGTTGTGAATTTCTCTTCAGTGGTTAAGTGTCACTAGAGTAGAGTATAAACACTATCTGTAGCGTAGTGAGAAGTGTGGTGGGACGCAGTGCTAACATCAGCGTGAAACAATTTGTTATATCTAAATAAGTTCAATTATAAAATGGCTTGGCTAAGTTAAACGCAGTGATTGGCTGAACAAGATCACATGACCGTGCAGTAAGAATTGTCTTATGCAAGGTTAGGGGGCGAATCACCTCTGAAGATCAATCAATTTCCCAGGATTTATTTTCTTAAAATCTCAGTCTCTTTGGCCATGACGATAGTTCCTGCAGTAATATGTTTGTCCAGCAAATTTATAGCCTCTAAAGACTGTGTAGGATCTATTTTGCACTGGTGGAAAGATACATTACATAAAGCTTAAATTAAAGTTTAAAATGCTATTTTTTTTTTTGTTTTTGTTTTATAAAATAAACATAGTCATTTTATATTTTATAAGTGCAATAACACACTCCAGAGTGTGCGGTGAGACCGATCTTATTGCACCTGTGGGTGGCTGAAGCTACGCGGCCTATGGCCTCGTGCCTCACACCCAGACGTGCGTAAGGTAGGCCCTATGTCTTACCGCACACCCTGTTGTGGCTTACTGCTTACTTAACTGACTGTGACTTACTTTTTCTTATTTATTATACTCATTAACACTTTTTAAATCTAATTCTCAGTTTATCTAAATAAAGTAAAATAATTGAAAAGCTTAGTTTACTTGTGTTTAAAGGATTATGAATCTTCTCTGCTTAGGTTGGCACAGATGGAGATGTCAAATGGATCCCTGCCTACAGACAGCAGCTCCACAACAGGGAGTATGTAAGTAATTTCAGCTCTCAGGTACCTTTACTAAAAGAGAGATGGCTATAGAAGAATGCCAAGTGATGTTTGTGACTACTTCCAACTGATTAAACTGGTGGTGTTAGAATCAGAGCATCAGTCATGAATTTAAACTGTAATTGAAGTAATGATCTTATTAGCTTTTGAGATTTAGATTTAAATACTTTTAGCCACGACTGACAGATTGTATTAGTCACATTCTTACTCATGCAAAAAACAGCAGAAACCTGAATATGCACGTGCAAGTGAGATATGGATTGAGGGTGATGGAGTGTGTCAATTGCACTCATTGTTATGAGGCAGGATTATATACTTCTCTGACAACATGCGTCAAATTGCTCAAAATAAAAGTCTATTTCCCTAGTTTGAACAATCTGAATTTTAGCATACAAGCTGATCAGGCTTGTCCAGCTGAGATCCTCCATTATATTTGGACTTCAATTTTCCTAGGCTAAAAGCTCTGCTGTTCACATTAGACTGCCCCAAAATGTTGAACCACATGTTTTTTAGTACAGCATCTTTTTATTTATTTTATAATTTACTTTGCATTATTGCTGTTTGTCTGATCAAACGTGACATAAAACTCTCTACATCTGAAATCAGATCAAGTTTAATGGAGATGTATCTTACTATAGATTGACCTATTGTTACAAAATAATGCCTGTAAGTTCTAAGGAGTTGAGATCAGAACAAAGTGTCTTCAAAGATCAACTCCTGCAGTGAATGGAGTTAGGGAGTGTGGTTTGAGATGGAGGAAGCTGAAGAGGATGTGTCTTCCCAAAAGAATATCAGAAAATATATATAGATAGATAGATATTTATAGATACGGCTAAAAGGAAGAATTATCCATATCAGCATGTTTCTTACAACTATTAACAACCTTGGTAACCTCCAGTTTTCTAATAGTTTGTTTTTAATTTTACAAATATGTTAATATAAAACCCACATACAGTTTACAGCACCCTCTGGAGGTTTACATACAGTTCAGCTTCCCACATACCTCTCTAACAGACTTTTCAAAGATTTCTCTCTGATTGTTGGATTACCAGGATGACATCTTCGGTATTTAGTTGATATTTAGTCCTTTACATTTTGTGACACACAATTATATAAGCAACATAAGTATTCTAAGAACTTTTATAAATGATCAAAAACAGCTTTCTAGAGATATATTAAATATTAAATTGATTTGTTGTGTACATTTATACTGATTCTTCTTTGTGAATAAAGGCCATAGCAGTTGAAAATGTCAAATAATGTATGAGCTTTTTGTGTCCAACGTTGGTGAAAAAGCCTTGTACAAAACATTAGGAACACCTTCCTAATATTGAGTTGCACCCCCTTTTGCCCTCAGAACAGCCTCAATTCGTCGGGGCATGGACTCTACAAGGTGTTGAAAGCGTTCCACAGGGATGCTGGCCCATGTTGACTCTAATGCTTCCCACAGTTGTCAAATTGGCTGGTAGTGGATCTCTACTCCGAATAGCTCGTTCCAACTTATCCCACAAATGCTCAATTGGATTGAGATCTGGTTACTGGGCAGGCCACTGCAGTAAGCTGAATTCAAGGTCATGTTCGTGGAACCATTCCTGGACAATCCTAGCCTTGTGGCATGGGGCATTATCCTGTTGAAAAAATTCATTAGCAGATGGATACACTGTTGCCATTAAGGGATGCACCTGATTGGCAGTGATGTTCAGATATCCTGTGGCATTCAAACGTTGCTCCACTTTTGTCAAGGGGCCCAATGTGTGCCATGAAAACACATCCCACACCATCACGCCACCACCACCAGCCTGCAATGTTGACACGCTGCATGATGGATGCATGTACTCATGTGGTTTTCTCCATACCCTAGTCCTCCCCATCAGCGTGAAACAGCAGGAACCGGGATTCATCAGACCAGGCAATGTTTTTCCAGTCCTCCAGTGTTTGTTCCTTAGTCCACTGCAACCGCAGTTTCTTGTGTTTTGCTGAAAGATGTGGAACTCTGTTAGATCTTTGGCTGCCATACCCCATTCGTGTCAAAGTATGACGAGTTGTGCATTCTTTTATGGGTCTTTCAGCACCAATGTTGTACTGGACTGTCAGTTGACTAACTATAGCCCGTCTGTTGTCCTGCATAATTCATGTCAGCCTCCTTTGGCCTCTTTCATCAATGAGCCATTTTTGACCACTGGCCTGCCATTGGCTGGTTGTCCTTTGGGTGGTGGACCATCCTTGATACACACGGGAAACTGTTGAGTGTGAAAGACCCAGCAGCGTTGCAGTTCTTGACACACTAAAACTGGCGCGCCTGGCATCTACTACCATACCCCGTTCAAAGGCACGTAAATCTTTTGTCTTGCCCATTTACCCTCTGAATGGCACACATACACAATCCATTTCTCAATTGTCAAGGCTTAAAAATCCTTCTTTAACCTGTCTCCTCTTCATCTACACTGATTGAAGTGGATTTAACAGGTTACATCAATAAGGGATCAATAACTGGATTCACCTTGTCAGTCTGTTTCATGGATAGAGCAGGTGTTCCTAATGTTTTGTACACTCAGTGTGTGTGTGTGTGTGTGTGTGTGTGTGTGTGTATATATATATATATATATATATATATATATATATATATATATATATATATATATATATATATATATACAGTTCCTTGCAAAAGTATTCAGACCCCTGACCAATTCTCTCATATTACTGAATTACAAATGGTACATTGAAATTTCGTTCTGTTTGATATTTTATTTTTAAACACTGAAACTCAGAATCAATTATTGTAAGGTGACATTGGTTTTATGCTGGGAAATATTTTTAAGAAAAATAAAAAACTGAAATATCTTGCTTGCATAAGTATTCAACCCCTGTGCTGTGGAAGCTCCCAGTTTGCACCGATGAAAGAAATTGCCCTAACGAGGACACAATTACCTTACCATTGGCCTCCACCTGTGAACCATTAAAGTTGCTGTCACATTTTCTGGATAAAAACCCCACTGTTGAAGGATTATTGGTAAGGCTGTGAATCTGAAGGAAAATGAAGACCAAAGAGCATTCTACAGAAGTTAGAGATAAAGTAATACAAATGCATAGATTAGGGAAAGGGTACAAAATAATATCCAAGTGTTTGGATATCCCAGTGAGCACAGTTGGATCAATAATCAGGAAGTGGAAGCTGCATCACACCACCCAGGCACTGCCAAAAAAAGTCAGTCCCTCAAAACTCAGCACTCAAACAAGAAAGAGACTTGTGAGAGAAGCCACAGAGAGGCCAACAATCACTTTGAAGGAGCTACAGAGTTCAGTGGCTGGGAGTGGAGTAATGGTGCACCAGTCAACCATATCAAGAGCTCTGCATAACACTGGCCTGTATGGGAGGGTGGCAGGAAAGAAGCCATTACTCAAAAAGTACCATCTGAAAGCACGTCTGGAGTTTGCCAGAAAGCATGAGAGTGACCCAGCTGCGATGTGGGGAAAAGGTTTTGTGGTCAGATGAGACCAAGATAGAGCTTTTTGGCCAAAACTCAAAGCGCTATGTGTGGTGCAAACCTAACACTGCCATTGCCTCAAGACACACCATCCCTACAGTGACGTATGGTGGTGGCAGCATCATGCTGTGGGGATGCTTCTCATCAGCAGGAACTGGGTATCTTGTTACAATTGAAGGAAGAATGGATGGAGCAAAATACAGGAAAATACTGCAAGAGAATCTGCTTCAGCCCACTAAAAAACTGAAGCTTGGGAGGAAATTCACTTTTCAGCAGGACAATGATCCCAATCACAAGGCCAAAGCAACATTGGAGTGGCTCAAGAACAAAAAGGTGAATGTCCTACAGTGGTCCAGTCAAAGTCCTGATCTCAATCCCATTGAGAATCCATGGCACTATTTGAAAATTGTGGTTCACAAGCGTCGTCGAACCAACCTGAACAAATCTGCCAAGAAGAATGGACCAAAATCACTGTGACACTGTGTGCAAAGCTGGTACATACTTACCCCAAAAGACTTAAAGCTGTTATTGCAGCGAAAGGTGGCTCTACCAAATATTAGCGTGTGGGGGTTGAATATTTATGCAAGCAAGATATTTCTGTTTTTTATTTTTCTTAAAAATATTTCCCAACATAAAACCAATGTCACCTTACAATAATTGATTTTGAGTTTAAGTGTTTTAAAATAAAATATCGAACAGAACGAAATTTCAATGTACCATTTGTAATTCAGTAATATGAGAGAATTGGTCAGGGGTCTGAATACTTTTGCAAGGCACTGTGTGTGTGTGTGTGTGTGTGTGTGTGTGTATATATATATATATATATAAATATATACACACACACACACACACACACACACACACACACACACACACACACACACACACACACACACACACACAGTGTGCCTATAGACAGTCTACACCCCCTTTCAAAATATTCACCTTGTTGCCTTATAGCCTAGAATTAAAATGCATTCAAATAGTTATTTTTTCATTTATTTGCACTTCCTATCCCACAACTTCCAAGTGAAAAAAAGATTCTAGAAATTTGTAGAAAATTAATTAAAAATAAAAACTGAAATAGCTTGGTTGGATAAGTGTCCACCCCCCCCATGTAATAGCAATCCTAAATTAACTCCGGTGTAACCAATCACCTTCAAAATCAAACACCAAGTTAAGTGGCCTCCAACTGTGTTAAATTGTAGTGATTCATATGATTTCAGGATAAATTCAGCAGTTCCTGTAGGTTCCCTCTGCTGGGTAGTGCATTTCAAAGCAAAGACTCAACCATGAGCACCAAGGCACTTTCAAAAGAACTCCGGGACAAAGTTGTTGAAAGGCACAGATCAGGGGATGGAAAATATCAAAGACCTTGAATATCCCTTGGAGCATAGTCAAGACGATTATTAAGAAGTGAAAGGTGTATGGCATCACCAAGACACTGCCTAGATCAGGCCGTCCCTCCAAACTGGATCGCCTAGCAAGAAGGAGACTGATCAGAGAGGCTACCAAGAGGCCAATGGCAACTTTGTAAGAGCTAAAGGCTTTTATGTCCAAGACTGGTCAAAGTGTGCATGTGACAACAATGTCTCAAACACTCCACACATCTGGCCTGTATGGTAGGATGGCAAGAAGGAAACCATTACTCAAGAAAGCCCACCTTGAATCCCGTGTGAAGTATGCAAAAAAACACTCAGGAGATTCTGTAGCCATGTGTGAAAAGGTTTTGTGGTCTGACGAAACTAAAATTGAACTTTTTGTCCTAAATGTGAAGTGTTATATTTGGTGCAAACCCAACACAGTGCATCACCCAAAGAACACCATCTCTACTGTGAGGCATGGTGGTGGCAGCATTATGTTATGGAGATGTATCTCATTGGCAGGGACTGGGGCACTTGTCAGGATAGAAGGGAAAATGAATGGAGCAAAACACAGAGAAGTCCTTGAGTAAAACCTGCTGCCCTCTGCAAGAAAGCTGAAACTGGGATGGGGAAGTTCACCTTTCAGCATGACAACGACCCAAAGCACACAGCCAAAGCTACACTGGAGTGGCTAAGGAACAAAAAGGTAGATGCCCTTGAGTGGCCCAGTCAGAGCCCCGCCCTAAATCCAATTGGAAATTTGTGGCATGACTTGAAGATGTCCAGAGAACATTGTTCCAGAAGTCTTGTGGATCATCTTTTTAGAGAGCAGTGGTTTCTTCCTGGCTATCCTTCCACGAACATCATTCTTGTTCAGTCTTTTTCTGATAGTTGAGTCATGAACACTAACCTTAGCCAAAGCAAGAGTGGCCTGCAGGTCCTTGGATGTTCCTTGGATCCTGGGGTTCTTTGTTACTTGATGATTTTCCGGTTTGTTCTTGAAGAGATTTTAGTAGGACGACCGCTCCTGGGTAGAGTGACTGTAGTCTTGAACTTTCTCCATCTGTCTAACAGTGGATTGGTGGAGCCCCAAATCCTTAGAAGTTGTTTTGTAACTCTTTCTAGACTGATGAGCATCAATAACTGTTTTTCTGAGGTCCTCAGAGATTTCTTTTGATCGTGGCATGACTTGTTTCCACACACCTGTATGGTGAAGACCAAACCCCCAAAGTTTCTTATCTTTATAAGGCTGGGGCCTCGCAAACTCACCCCTGAAGATCTACCTAATTACACTATGTAACAAAATTTTTGTTCCTGGGTAGTAAGTGTTATTTCCTAATTGCTTATGCCTCAAAAGTATAGAAAATGGCTATTATTCCACACAAACTTTGCTTTTGTGACCAGGACAGTGATATTTCAAAATATCACTATTTCCAATGGGAAAATGGGCAAATGTGTGTATTTTCGTTCACATAAAGTCAGAAAAAAACAACATATGAATCCAAATTAACATGTATTTGTACTAAAGTAATACAAAAATGACTACAAAAGATTTAGAAGTGAGTAGTTTTTCGAGATTTACGATTTTACTGTAAATACAGTATAATCGTAAATCTCAAAAAAACTACTCGCTCACTAAACTGTGCCCTGCTACCTGTGTAGCTAAATGATTCAGCAAGGAGGACAGAGCAGACGGGCGCTGTTGTGGATCCTATACCAGAGGACTGAAGACTTTGTTGCAGCTGTTTGTTGATTCTGTCGAGAATTGAAAGCTTTGTTGCCGAGTTTGTATCCAACGTGGGATTGAAGACTTTGTTGCTGAGAGGAGAGTCTTTTGTACTGGATACTTCAACCAATTTAGTTTCCAATCCAAGAGACTAAAAATCTAAGCTTCAAGGAACCGTTGAGTATAATTCCAATTACATTTTCCTTTCATGGAACTAAATTAATTAGTTGAGAACACATTCACATAGAATTGTGCTGTTAATTATTTAGTTTACACACTTTGCATGCAAAATAACTTGTAGTGAACTTGATGAAGTAATTATAATAATCTACCTTATATTGTTGTATGAAGAATTTCTTTGGAAATAAACATGCCATATCCTTAATGTATATGCCATTATTAAGTTTGATGTGATATTTTTTAAGGTTGTCTGCATCATTTCAGTTGAGGCTTTGCTTGTATGACACAAGCTGCTGCTTTGTGTGTGAGGAGGTAGGCAGAGTCACTTTTCAATTGCCTGCTAGCCAGCATGAGTGCAGTGACAGTTTTGAATTGTGTTTTGTGCTTAGATACTAAGATTTATTTTCTGACTTTTCTTTTTATTATTTGTGTACTTAATAAAATACTACTATTGATTAAACGTTCCTTGTGTCTGTGCGTGAATGTGTTCATAGTAAATCCTCGATCTTTTGAACACGTCAATTAAATATTAATAAGAATAATCAAACCAGGTAAATATTAAATGATCAATTATTGAATTGTTCCTACAACAAACAACATGTCGGGAAACATTTGTTTGTGCATGTTTGTGTAAATGTGCTGTTGTGCGTGCATAAGAATATATATATATTTTTTAATCAAACAGATGGCTATCAATTATAACGTACGAATAGTGGTCATTTCAGCTCAAGTGGACCAAATTGTGGGGAGTTGGTTCTTCCAGTTGTGGTTAATGATATGTTAACCACATGTGATGGAGGATATATTCAGCAAAAAAAATGAATACAGATGTATGTCACTGACGTAAGAGGTCCACATGCACTGGAAGCTGGAAGGCGATATTGAAACATTCTGTTGTGTGCATGCATTATGAATGCAGCTGGTAATGCCTAGGAATACTTTTGTGATAATTATAATACTTTGAGTTGATTGTCTACAACAGATTTCATTATCCTACAGCTTTCGCTAATCCTATTCTGTGCCTTCTAAAATGTCTCTCATGTCCTGTTATCTGTAGGGAGGACGAGCACATGTTGATCCTGCAGTACTGTCGGACGCTGGGTGGAGAGTCACCCCTCAGCCAGCCCCAGAGCCCAGCACAGATCCTTCAGGATGTAGAGAAGGAGGAGCGGGGCGAGCTGGAGCGGGTCATTGCCAGACTCGAGGAGGAGCAGAGGTACAGTACAGCAAACCTACTAGCTTACTTAAAAGGTAACTTATGAGGGAGCAGTTTGGAGCTTCGGTATATAGTCATGCATTTTCCAACCTGGTCACAAAAAATGGAAAAAAAGCTGCACAGAGTTGGAAGACAATTCTTTCATGCAAAGGCTATTATTACAAAAAGGCATCTACAAGTATGCAGCTGTTGGATGGTTTTCAGCAGTAGTAATTGTAGTACAGTTCAGATAACTTCAGCATTGATTTATTTAGAGCAATTATTTTAAAATATAAACAATTTTTACTTTCTTATCATCTTTGATACTGCTAAGTGTTCTAATGGCAGTAGTTGGTACATGCTGTATGTATCAATTACTGCTATTAGGTGGAACTAGAGTAGTGCATAAACACTATCTTTAATGTATTAAGAAGTGTTGCAGGATTCAGTGTGAACATCAGCAAATAAGTAAAAATGTAAAGTGGCTTAGATAAATTAAACTCTAATTGGCTGAACAAGATCATAGGACTGTGCAGTAAGAATTGACTTATGCACAGCTAGGGGGCAATCACCTCTGAAGATTAATCAATTTCCTTGGTGTATTTTCTTTAATATCTCAATCTCTGTTTCTTTGACCACTGCAATAGTTCCTGTAAAGCCCCAGGCTTAGGTACCAAATTCCGTTGGACTACAGGATTTAAAATCAGTCTGTTAAATAAATTATGGTATTGATGTGGGTATTATAATGCAGTGAACAGTTTTGTTCAGGTGGAATGATGTGACATTCTGCATGACTGTCTGTCTGGGAGATTTTGGAGAAGTTAAGCTAGTGTTGAAGAGACGTAGGCAGTGCATTTGGAGGAACACAAAATAAAGGTGAAGAGCATGATTATTGTACTAAGGAAACAGTGATTTCAGATGTCAACTTTACTTACCAAAGTGTTTCAGACATGCAAGTAAGCAGTTATATTTTTTGTTTTTGAAACTGCACTTAAAAAAAAAAAAAAATTCAGGGCTCGCAAAATCGCTAGCCTGATGTTCCGGGACTACCAAAAAAATCTGTCGGACAATGTGTTTTTTTTGGCTGCTTGCCCGACAAACAATCCGATTTTTCAGTCTATAACAAGGTAACGTTCTGTGCTTTAATCAGTCGAGATTCCGCTCACACATCATCCCGGTAAAACACGTTTAGAGGGATCAGTGTTTTTCATTGGTAATGCTTGAGTGATTTCCGAGGTGACGTGCATGTACACATTGCTTGATCTATCTAGTCAATGCAATGGTATATGTCACATGACTCTGTCTGCTTTAGTGAAACGAAGGTTAAAATGGACACTACGACAGCCAAAATATATACTTTTATATTGAAGACTTATGTTAGTTTATTTTAAACAAAGTTACAGACTGGAATAACAAACTGCAGTACTCTGCTCACCAAGGTTCACATTTTGTTATCTTGTTGTTACCTTTATTAAATTGTTAACGTTATTTCCCAACCCAGAAAAACAAAAAAAGAATACGTTCGTTATTATCACTGACTCAGATTTAGCACGTAGCATGTTAACATCACTTTTTTCATTTCTTTCATGTGATTAATTAAATGTACCGGTAATTTTATTTTAACTGTATGGTGCTTGCTTGTAACTTACAGTATCGAGTGCAGCAACAGCCTCTGGTCTAAACCATCAGCCCAGTGTAGATACACTATTTACATCCTCGCTATATGGCCTTCATCATACGATTGCATACTGATTAAAAAAAAAATATCAAACTGCTGCTGATGTTGGCTCGTCAGCTCTATGCAACCAGCACGGCAAAGCAACATTGATTTATTTATTTATTTTATTATCTATTTTTTTTTTTTTTTTTAAATAAGGAACCAAGATTTCAATTAACATTTGCAATTGAAACATTGTTCTATGTATCTTGTTTGAGGGAAGGGGGGGGGGGGGGGGGGGGGGCGGGGTTAGTGCTGTGTTCTTCAACGAATAGGATATAGCCAGAATACTGGATGCAGCATGCCACAAATAGGTACTGTACTTGTAATTCTACTTTTATTCACAATTATTATTATTATTATTATTATTATTACTAGTAGTGACAAACACTGTAATAATAAAGAAAATCAAAGAATAAAACAGTACTACTATTATTAATAATTTAGCGAATGCCTTTATCTAAGGTGATTTCCTTAACTTACTCCAGCAGCTTACATTGTTCGTTCTGGATTGCACTTGCACATTTTAATATAATGTGTGCACATTTGTTCTTTCATTTTTGTTATTTTTCACCTCCCATAGTGTTCAACATTTAACAGAGGGTATAAAGAAGTTTGAATCAGAATCCAATATCATCCTTTACAAAAAAGTGTACTTGTGCCAAAATTTTCTGGTTTTAGTATACTATTGGGACCACTATTCTGTCCTATTTTGGCACATGTATACTTGCAGTATACAAATTTGTATATTCTTTTTTTGTAAATAATGCAACACAGTTCTCAAATATTGGACATTTCTTAGATTGTATCTTTCTTCTCTTTTGCATACCTGCATTGTCTCTTGCTAGATATGCACCTCCACATTTTGCCAAATACTTTTAGAAAACCAGGACTAACTTCTGCTCTGGATCAAAAAGCTATAATGCTCTACAGCTGCCTGTCTATGTGGATAACTGAAAAAAAAAACTAGTAGAAACTAAACAAACACAAGTCTGGGAAAAACAAATGGAAGTGTGGAAAAACTTCTGGAATTTTGGTGGTGAAAAAGTGTATGAACCCTGAGATACTGAACCTATACTGAGTACAGTGTACTTTGTACAAATACAGTCCATAGGTCAATTATAGGCAACCTGACTATTTTTTTTTTTGTACAACCAAATGTCTACAATGGACTGCCCGAAGGGCAAGAACCATTACCAAAATTTTGCGAGCCTTGTAATTCTAAGCAGTAATAAGCTTTTCCAAGACAAAGACAAAGCTTAATTTAAAGTTTAAAATACTAATTTTTCTTTTTCTTTTTGTATAATAAAATAGAGCCATTTTATAAGCACAATAACCCACCCCCAAGGTGTGTACAGTGAGACAGCTCTATGTCTTACCGCACACCCTATCATGGGTAATATTGCTTACTTTACTAACTGACTTACATTTTCTTATTTATTTATTACTCATTAAGACTGTTTTTTATTGAAAAGCAATTGCTGCACATACATTTTTCTCTTTGTAGATTTCAGGACATTTTAGGGGATTTTACAATGGCAGAATAAACAAAAGTTCCACTGTACAAAAAAGAACTAACCCAATGGCTAAGCAATTGTTTGTTGTACATTCAGATTCTGTTTGAGAATGAAATTAAGTGTTGTGCAGGAAGAGTAAAGCTGAAACTACTAATTTAACGAATGCTCAGTTCTGCCGTAGATATGTCCGAATTGTTTGCAAATATATGTAGAGAAAAAGCAAACTTAATCATGCAACTTTAATTTCCTCACTACATTCAAATATACACTTTATTACATATTACATATCTTTATTCTCACCTAGTACTTCAAAAATAGCAACAAACTGGGCCAACCTCCCTCATATGCACATGGGTGAATCCACAGACACACACCCAAAAAATAAATTAAGTAGTTGTGGCCAAAACATATGACTATATTTAATCACATTAATAATAATATTTGCCTAGCAGTATACGATTGCAGTGGTGCACTGGGATTCAAATTAGCATTGGTACATTTTACAAGTACACTGTTTTACAAATGTGTGCTAGGCTTGGAGCATTTTGTACAAATGTAGCAGGGTATTTTTAGAAACATGTGGTCTTCACCAAAATTAATTAAAGTAATTTTAAAATGTATCCACATCAATATAGCACATAGAAATAGGCTGTGACAAGCTCATGGAAGGAGTGACAGGCGACACTGATTGGCTGATAAACTCGCTTTTTTGTTTCTTTGACCAAGGCCACAATGTGAAAGTGCTACCATCACATACCACAAAACAAACGGGAAAGTAACGGTTTTAAAAAAAAAAGAGGATTTTCACAAAAATCATTAGAAGTACTCGGATAATATCTAATATAGTTAGTCGCCTCCTTCCTTTTTGAGTATTCATGTAACTACACCATGTACAAAAACGTGTGTATTTACATATATAATTAGAATGACATCTTTCAGGACCTGCAACACAGAGAGCACAAGCAGGGTCCTAATTGTTTCTCTCTGACCTTTCACATACGAGTAACAGAACAACGCTTCGCTTTGAAAGTGCGACTAAACTATGAAATCCTTTTGTAAACAATAAAAGTAATAATCATCTTACCTTATTTTGTTCTTCGGTAGCCACTGTTTGTCTATCCATGGTCATTTTTAGGGTCTTCTGCCATTTTAACAGAAGCTATTATGGTGAGTTATTCGAAATACTGGCCTTGCATTTTTCATTTGTGGCCTATCTTTTGCCGTTATATTCGGTGCTAATTAAGATTAATTTCCGGAATGGCTTTAGGAATCTCTCCATGGCTGAACTAAAGCTTGCACTGAAACCACGCCACACATCTCACTATACAAATAGTGTGTATGTGTCCTAGTGACATGTACAATGGTAGTAGGGAGCAAATGTTTTAGATTTATTGCAAAAAATTGAAAATTTCATGGGAGAGAGTAAATTCCATGATTTTTTTCACGATCACGGAATCTCGCAGGGGCTAATCAATAATCAGATAGATAGTAATACTAAAAAAAAACTGCCCTAGCTATGCTTACTGTTCCATTATGTCTTCTATAATTGTATCCAGGATTTATGTAACAATATAGAATGACTATTATGACATGTTTTTGCTTTTTTTGGGGGGGTGGGGGGTTAAACTAAAATATAACTGGAAAACAATGTATTGTACTACTGTATTCATCCAAATAATATCTGAACTAATTTTCATTGTTCTGGGTTTTAATAAAATAGCTTATTCATTCCCTTACTGCTGGATTCTCATTTTTTCAACCCCTCAAGGTATATTAAGAAGAATTATATACTGTATGTTGTGAATTTTCTATTTTTTGTGTATGTGTGTGTCAGAGAGAGAACTTGTGTGATGTTTTTTGTTTTTTTCTCGTTCTCTTATTATCTTTTATCTTTGGCCATTTGTCCCAGATATTAGTTTCAGCTCAGTTTCTTTACAAGAGCCCACATCTTTACTGACTCATCGGTTTCATATACTGGCCCCTTGGGTACTGTACTGCTTATATCTAATCAGCCCTGAGAAGGTTTAAATGGCATCCCTTGCTTTCTGTTCTGTGTTGCAGGAATCTGCAGATAGAATACGAGCACCTGAAGGAGCAGCACTGTCTGAAAGGCGCATCTTCCCTGCCCTCCCCCCCAGACTCTGTGGCCTCTGGACAGCCGGGCAGCCCAGCGGAGGCAGAACTCTTAGCCGAGGCCAAACTCCTGCGGCAACACAAGGGCCGGCTTGAAACCAGGATGCAGATTCTGGAGGACCACAACAAGCAACTGGAGTCCCAGCTTCACAGGCTGCGTCAGCTGCTCGAGCAGGTAGTTACAACACACCCACACACAAGCCTACAGCAAATGTATTGCCAGGTTATTGAGACTCTCGAAATATGGGGATATAAGGAGGTGCCTCACCATCTGTCTTTTTATACATGTCTACGTATGTCACCCTAAAATTTGTAGAAACGCTTATCCAGTTCTGAGGAAATTTGGTGGGGAATTTTTTAAGACATTTTTAAGTTATTTGCTCAAACCACTTTACAAAAATAGATTAAATATCTCCACCTCAGTAGTATAACTCTTGTTCCCAGATCATTGGATTTTAACCTTTTGATTGCCACACAAATATTTGTTCCTGTTGGGCCACTATATAAATGGCCCTTTTGTACTGTACTATTAATCGTTGTTAAAGCATTTTACAAATGCACAACAAACTGTTAAATACAAAAAATATGTTGGTTGCACATCATTATGAACTTTGTTTGTATTTATGACAAGACAACTAGTCAGTGGCACATAAGGATCGACGAGACCTCTTCTCAAAAGCACTGAAATGGCCGTGTCAAATTATGAATTAAGTTGCTTGTTCCCTTTCAAGTACAAAAATGTAACCTTTACTATATGGGTATTTACCTGTTAAAGACCCAAAGCCCGAATAAGATATATCAAAGCTCTTCGCAGAGCCTGTGACGCAGTCATGGCCTACCGCCGAGGGCATAAGTACTCCACTCACAGATCTCTGCTGCATTTTTCCTTTCAAGACTGACCTGACAGGAGATTGGTTCAGAGAAGTACTTGTTGCCTATCTAATTTTTTCTTGCAATTATTGTGTTTACACAAGTATTAAGCGATTTTATTACGCTGTGTTAGGACCATTGTTTTGTTGTATATTGTGCACTATATATGCCTGTTGCTTGTTAAGTCCCACTGCGGCCTTGTGCCTCACATGAAGCCAGCGGCTTGAGTTGCGCCATCCCAGGGATCCAGCAACATACTTTCAATTTAAAATAAGTTTATATGGTAAAGGTGGTGGTGAGCCTCATTTGGGAGAGCAGAGCTAGATCTCATTGTCTCCCAGGAATCAACCCACTGTCCCCTTTGGTTCTCTAATAGGAGTCAGGGACCCACTGGTGGCCGATGCATTGGCACCCCAGTGGCCGAGGCAACTGTTATATGCCTTCTCACCACTTGCCCTGCTCCCGCTGTGTCTGAAAATCAGGCAGGACTATGCCAAGTTGCTTCTAGTAGCCCCATATTGGCCCAAGATATTTTTTTCAACTTTCAACTTTTTTCAGAATCTGTGTCACAGGCTGTGCGAGCAGCTTCGATATATGTTATTCAGTTTTCTGGTTTTTAAGAGGTAAATACCCGTACAGTAATGGTTACATTTCTATTTCAGGGAACTAGGGTTATGATAATAACCTAATGTAAAATTGGAAAGTGATTAAAATAAACGTGTTGCAGCAAGGAACAACAAGTAAAAATACAAAGGTGACCTTACAAGACACAAGTATAAGAGTTATTTATTATGTTTTCATGGAGCCACACTAATGACTTTGATTCAGTTTTAGCCCACAAGTATTATGATAATGACAGTTTTTAAGGTTAATTACTTCAGCATTTTACTTTCCTCGAACATGCATAATGTGGACCTTCAAGGTTCCATTAAGTATGCATTTTACAGCATGTGACAATTAGCTGTAAATGGCACCCTCAAGCTTGTCAACAATCTGTTTGTTGACTGACTATTTTAGGCATTGCTTGATGCCTAACCTTTTTTATAAAAGCAAATGCAGTAGATACATTAACAAATGAAGAGGAAAGCTTTTTTTCCCCATATGATATACTTTTGGAGTTGTTTTAATCTTTACTGTGCATCCGACTCATGAGTTAAAAAAGGGTACATTCCTTGCAGGAAACCAGTCATGTCGTTATTTACTATAATTCATGACCCTTACTACTCAATATTTGTTGAAAACAAGACTGATACCTTACTGGATCTTTCTCTATGATAGAGAAAGAGTGTAAAATATTTTTTTTAAGTTTGGCATAGCCAGGCAAACATTGTCCTATTTAATTTATATCCTACCCTCTTCACTCAGGATGTTAAAGACCTTTCTAACATACAGTTATATTTGCTACTATCATGTATTATGTACTTTCCACTGAATTTAATGTATTATGCATTGTTGTTGTTTTTTTGTTTTACTGTGTATCATGTGTTATGCAATTCTCTGTATTTGAAGTATTATGGATTTTCTTGTATTTACTGTATCTTGTAAAGCGCTTTGTGATGGTGTTCCACTATGAAAGGCGCTTTATAAAATAAAGATTGATTGATATTTTATTAAAACCAGCAGTGGGGATAGTGCCTCAGGTGCTGGTTATGGCATGCTGTCAATAGCAGTGAAATAACTTATTGTCCCCTATTATTTTATTATTCCATTGTTTATAACTGATGTAAAATTGCAGCGTAAGTTCGATTGTCACTGCTATATTTCTCTGTATCTGTATTAACAAGTGATATAGTCACGCTAATAGAATTGGTGGTTTATGGGCGCATGTATACGGATGCTGCCTTATGTGTGTGGAAATGTTGTATTCTCATTAGTTGACACTGTAGTGCTGAACGGACTATTAAAAACCCAACGAATTTAGGTAGAGGCATTTGGCTTGCCTTTACATCTACTTGTAGAGTAGCTTCATCCTTATATGAAGGACTTAATTGGCTGTCTGCAGAAATAAAATAACAAATCCTAAGGATCATCTAACCAGCTCTATAACTTTGCAAAGACAAATGGTGCATACATTCTACAGTAAAGGTTCTATATTCTTCTGCTCATGAGTCGACCACCTTTAACTGATAAGGGGTCATGAGAGTTAAAGAATTAAGCTGATATCTCACTAGAAGACCAACACAGACATTGAGGTTTTCTGTGCTGACAGGAATACGTTTTTAACGATATTAATTCTGCATTTGTGTATCAACCCATTTTAAGCCACTGTTCAGTATTATAGTTTCTGCCATACAATACTGAGTTGTATATCTACAGTGTCGTAATTTACATAGTGGAGCATACAATTGCTTGTTTTTATTAATTGAGCAGTATTGTCCTTTTTTTTTTTTTATTAATTTCAGCCTGAAACAGATTTCCGAATAAATGGAGTTTCGTCATCTGCTCCCCTTCAGCATTCTTTCATCAACTACTCAGTGAATCGGGATATTGGATCACACTTGGATCAGGCAGGTCAGACCAAACATAATGTGTATTGATACAGTACATATCATAGTGTCAAGGTGCTTTTTCATTGTATATCTTGGCTTAGCTTTTCAGAATTATCACAAATATCCCTAATACTGTATGTTTTTCGTAATTAAGTTGTTTAATATTTTCGTAGATTTAATTGTTTCTTCACGGACTTTGGTGGCAGTAATAATAATAATGCTGCTGTTATTTCCCAGTAATAGGTTGCATTGAAATGTTTTGAAAGTGATTTGTACTTTTTAAGGTGCTTTGTACATTCATCTAGTATTTTCTCAAATTATTTTGGAGTTTAATTTGTTCTCTTTGTTGTCATGGTTACAGATGACTTCTTAGTCCCTCCACATAATTCCGGCACAGCCTTGGCAGATATCATGGAGCAAATCAATAACACCTTTCCTGCATGTAGTCGTAAGTTTGGTCCTTTTCATTTTTAAACAGGACGTGTTTCTTTTTTCTTCATTCAATACCAGCAATCCCATCTTGCACCATGTAGATCTCCAGAAAGTTCTAAACATGTTCTCGGTTTTTTTAAAGTGATTTTTTATTTTTTTTTTTTAAATGATTTTGTTGTTGTTGTTGTTCACGCTCAGCCGGTAGCATTGTGTAAAAAAAAAAAAAAATTGGACAACCAACCTCCAAGGTTTCTCCACAGGTGTAGAAAGACTGCACAGCTGGAGTTTGATAGAGTATTGTACAGTTCCATCCTGGTTTTAGTTGTTGGTATTTTGTTTAGTTTTTTTTGTACTGCAGTGCTCAGCTGAGTTGTAAAAACTTCACCGGTTAGGATAAAAGACTAGGATTGCTTTAATTCAGACAATACAGAGTACCGAATTATATGGGTCAGTGTGTTATACAAATACCCTGGCCATCTCAGAGTGCCCTGGTTACAAGTATTCATCATCTGTATATACAAATTTTTAGATCTATTGTAGAGTAGCTTTCTAATTACTTTCCTTATTGTAAAGAGACATGTGTTGTAATCTTTCCTAAGTTCAGAATTGTTGCAGCCTAAAACAAATGATTGATGTAACGAAAGATCAATTTATGCATTACTAAATGTGATGACATGGAAAGCCATTAATAGGTAGCAGTTAAATATCAACATTGCTGATGGGAACAAAGTGATCATTACAGACAGGTATCTATTTAGAGGACTCCATCCTTTATTTCCATTTGTATTAGTGCTTTATATTCCTGGAGTGCCATTCTGATATCTGATTCATTTTCCTGCCCGCAAATATTGAACATCTCATTCTATAAATACAGACTTAAAGCAGCAGAAGGGCAAAGTGAACCTCTTATCTAAAACCTATTTTGTCATGAGGTATTTCTTCCATTAGCTACTATATTGAGTCTTCAGCAAGACCAGTGGTGTTCATCAAGGCAATTCCAACATGCTCACATACTAAAAGTCTCTTTAAAGTCTCTTTAAAATGCTTACAAGCAATAAAAAAGTATATATGTATACCCAGTCTCTTTGTTAATGAAAGCAGATCACTAATGTTTATGTGCAGTCCATTTTAGGTTAAGCTGTGATTAATTACTGGAGAAAGTGCCAGTAATTAATAAGCAGTGTGTAGCCATTTATCATTACTGCACTCAAAAGACTTTGAGCTGAACTATGTTTTTCCTGCCTAATAAGGTATAACTGCTTTAGTTAAAGCATCAGAAAGAAATTGCTAATTTACTTTGATTCTTGAAACATAGAGCATACAGCATCATTGAGAAACACGTTGCACTTTGAACAAACATTTTTAGCTAATGTATATGATGATAACTACACCTTTAAATGAATTGCCTGAATCGCCAAAATATATTTTTAAATGAGTGAAAAGCTATGCCTGTTTTGTAGCTCATGTTGAAAAAAACTTGCCTTGCACATAGTTTGTTTAATGCCTCTTCAGTGTTTCCGAAAACCTTGGGGAAACTTGCCTTTGATGACCCCCAAACAGTCCATTTGAAGACTAACAGCACAGCAGCTCAAATTTGTTGCATTACTACATAAAGGGACTCATTTTAAAGCAATATTTAACTTTCCACCCTTTTTTCTGAAAGGGTTGAAACAGTGAGAACATTGATTCAAAACAACTTTGAAAATAGCTTCTAGTAAAAAGCATTTTTAAATAACCTGTATGTTGATTACTTTTTTATGCAGATATTATACATCCTAAAGGGCAGTCATTAATAATCTTTATTATTATTATTATTATTATTATTATTATTTATTATTATTATTAATATTATTATTAATCAAGAAACAGAAAGCCTTGCTCCAAAACAGCAGGTAAGTTTTTTAGATTTACTAAAAATCTAAATAAGGAAGCCAGTCCACTCTGTTTTTCTAAAGGGAACCCCTTTAGTGGGAGCTGTATTTATTATCCGAGTGATTTTGAAGAATCATTTTAGTGCGTCTGTAGCAGGGTGCAGTGTTACGTGTGTGGGTCATCACTGAACAGTACTGAGGCAGAAACAGAGCATTAGGTGTTGACATGCCGCACAGGCATGCAGATTTATTTAAACAGTGCTGCCACTTGGGTAAGAACAGTGGTCACATTTAATAAAGAAAACAAAACAGAGCTAAAATTAAGTTTGCCACACAAATGGCGAGCACTAGTCCCACTAAAAGGAACATTGCAGTCCAGGAACCTACTACTTTACATAAACCCCTCTATACACTGTTTGGGGTCAACCTCCCCAAAACTAACCCACTTCTGGGCTCCTGGAGTCCAGGCTTCCTCACTGCAACTCCTGCCTTTTCAAATGGCCTCAGCTGGGCAATCCCTTCACTAGCACTGTCCTGAGGTTGAAAGGTTTCGTAGTAGTTAATCCTGCGGAGCGGACGCTCTCTTCAACAAAGTGCAAGGTTTAGCTCAGCGCCCGTCTGTAGCAATGGCCGTGCAGTAGCCTCGAACTGTGGTAGAGACGCTTTTTGAGCTCTGCACAGCCTTCCTGGACACGCTTCACAGCCAATCTGGACCTCCCGATCAGCTCAGCGCAGGGTGAGCCGCTGCTCAATTGGTTGCCTAGCAACGCGTCTCCAGCACTGCATCCCAGCTGCACACAATTGCTCAGCGGCAGGGCTCTGACAGTATCACAAATAATAAGGCTTCTTTAATTGCTTTTCCCTTGGCCACCAGCAATGATGCAGGAACAGTGTTTATAGTGGGGGATGCTGAAAGCTGTCGAACAAAACTGTAACACACCTGTATATGATGGAAGCCATGCAATCTGTTGCTTTTTTTGTTCTATATATATAACCACAGTCATTTCTACAATGTTTACAACATGCTTACCATAAAACAGCAAACAAATCAAAAACTAGAGTATGCTATTATAATCCACTTAAATACTGCAATTTATACATGTTTACTTGTAAAAACAGGTTGAACAGCTGCATTTTATTTCCAGTAGTCTTTGTACACAAGGACAGTCAGAAGTCTCGAAAGGTTGACGTGGATCATGCTGCTGTTTTTTTTTTTTTTTTTTTTTTTACCGTGTCCAGAAAGTCACTGTGTACCTGTAGTTTTAGTATTGCTCCACAAAGCAGCACCCTCAGTTAACGGCATTTGGGACAAGCTGATTTTAACATGTGGTGCCGCTGAGAATTAAAAAAATAAAGAGAGATATTCTTTTTTGGGACATTTTCAATAACAGTTCTACTGTATATAACTACTAACTGACTCTCTTGAGATTGCAACAGTGCGATTTATAAAATATCCTTCCCTGTTGTGAAAGTGCTGTTTGATCTATTATCATTTGTCCAGGCCAGTGCACATATTTACAAGACTAGCAGGATTTATCATTGCTGCTGCACACCTAGTCCCCACTTCCCTGGCCACCAGTGACAGTTTAGATACATTACATTGGATTGAATTCAGTGGACTAATGCAGGCTTATGAGTTGGTTGAATCTAATATAACTGTATTCTTTATTTTCATGCACTTAGTCATTCTTGCTTTCAATATTTATAGTTTTATAGATCTTTTATAAAGCAATGTGTAAATACACATGTTTGTGTTTTATTTTTGTAATAGATGTCCCTGGTTTATTGAAGATATGGCTTTGATAACTTTACCATCACAAAAAAAAAATACAAATAAATTACTTATCTTCTATTCAGTGATTTAATTAAATTCTTGTCAACATGAGATTTATGCCCTCTTAATATATTGCCCTATTGCACAGAAAAAGTCCAAGGTAGCTATTAATGTTTAATAGGCAAACTGCTGACGGTTTCTTTTCTCATTTTAAAGATATTGCTATGGATTCCAGAGACTAATAAAAAAAGAAATGTCCTTATGTCTTTGAATGGAATCCACCTTCCAAAACTTTTCATCTCTGGGGCGATTCAGCAGTTTATACATATTTTGTGTTTTATCTGTTGCTGTTACAATATATAACTGACTTATTATTGAAGATTCCACGTGTGGCTGAAACTTCTCAAAGATTTTTACTAGTTTTTTGGGTTTTTTTTTAGTACTTCTACTACAGTGTCTTGTAAAATGATATTTTATGGTTCAGCAGGAGATTGTTTCCAATGATAACCACAGGGTGCAGTGTTCTGGGGAAAAAGAAAAAAAAAAAGTTTTCTGTAAATAGCCGTTATGGAGAATTCAGACCTATGATTGGTAGTAATAGTGATGCTTTTGTTTTTTCTTTCCATCTGTTTAGGTTATGTGAAGTCATAGCCATTTAGAAGTGGAACACAAGGCACACCCTCCAGTGGATGAACCACTTTTATAAAGACCATATATATTTGCTAAGAATGGAGACTGCATTGAAACTTCTGGCTCACAAGCTGCACGCTTAAGTTTTCTGTCGAAGGAGTGAACTACTGAAGACCCAAAGACAAGGACTAGGACCCCAGCATTTTATATTTTGTCTTTCTTGTACTATGCAATTGTAAATTTATTAACTGTAGATTCAGAATTGGTTAAACATTTGTTTGTGATTTGTTTGAATATGCAGCAGTTGGGGGAAGCCTTTTTGCTATACTGTATGTGTGGTTTAGATACTGTATGTTGGGGGTTAAACTATTACATTTATACATTCGTCAGCGCTTTGCGTTAACACTGTAGAATGGCTTTCTTTCACTTCTAATGTTACCTTTTATGACAAGGTGTGTATGAAACTGTGTTCTTGAAAACTACAAGGGTTCTGGGTAAAAACATTTTAAGAGATTGTGTCATATATACATATAAACCCCCTGTATCCTTGTTATGTGTAATCATGCACATACAAAAAGATGGTGTGCTGTAGTGTGTATTATTATGGTATCTGTTCTGACAAAAATGCTTGTCTTGTCAATTTAATATACAGTATGCTTCTTATGTTCAAGCCCGTATCCACCCACCCCTCATTATATCGCCCCTCGCTATATTGAGGATTCAGATATGTCGCGGTCCTGGAGTTGGCTCCCCATTTTTACAGTCTAACTGCGTATGCCTAAGCGGCAATATACATAGACACTTAGAATTACTGTTTGTTTTATTTCGTACATCACAAACAAATATACAAAACAATTAGAAACAAAGCATTAATATCGTACTGTTACCATATACACACGTATTGCACAATAACACAAAGCTAATTAAATATCTACTTTCTAAAGCGATTTTTATTTTAGCCAACGAGCTGTTCACGTGTGGCAGCAATACACTAGCAAAAGCCACAAGGCAGTGATGTCAGCTCCTTAGCAACAAGCCTCCTCTGTTGGGAATGGAGCAGGTTGCAGGGGGTTTGTGCATTTGAGAATGGAGAGGAAGACTCATGAAATTAATTGGAGACTGAAGTTGATGAGAAGCAATTACCCTCTGCTGTACGAATTTAAACAGCATGCTGCTTTTTATATAAAAAATGAGAAAAAGCAGGTTGCATAGATGATTTATACTGGACCCTAAAACAAGGGAGGTTGTACAGTATTTGTCAGCCTGTTTGTTTTTCTATGGGTTTCTCGCTATTTTGCAGCCCTCGATATATAGCGGATTTATATTGGACCCCTGACACCTGTGTCAAGTTGGCTGGTAGTGGATCTCTACTCCGAATAGCTCGTTCCATCTCATCCCACAGATGCTCAATTGGACTGAGATATGGTGGCAGGGCAGGCCACAGGTGGATTGGGTTTTTTAAGCCGTGGGGCGACAGCCACTTTGCCGGGCGACCTGCCCAGTTGAAAAGGCCTGGGGAAATCCCTAATATATCAGAAAAATAATTAAATACAAAATTGACACAGGCTCTTTTAAATTCCGGTTGTGCCTATATAAATGTCATTCCAGTATAAACCAGAGATTTTTAATACCATAGTGATAGTAATACAGAATAAATGCTCTTTTTAAATGAACTTTGGAGGCCCAATTTTCTGTGTGCATGTTTTTTTGTTTTGTTGTGTTTTTTAGATCTGTTTTAATCAGAAGTAAGCCATGACTGCCTTTCTACCTCAGACACAATTCCGTTAGTATTATGGTTTCTATTTTGTTGACTTTCACAAAACACATACAGGCTGTTACACAGGCGCACAATCTGGAGTAGAAGAACACCCATATAGGTATCCACAGTTTCGTATAAACTTTGCTTTGACCATTTAACCTTTTCCTGACAACGTATGCGATGTGTTCTGTGCTGTTCTATTGATTATAATGACAAGTCTTAACACTATTGTAAACTCCCTCAACTGTGCCCTTGGGTGATGACGTAGTAAACTTTATTAAAGGAACTTTGTCATTTTGAGGTATGTACTGCACCGGTCACACCACAGCTAATATGGCTACATATGTTTATTCCAAATAAAGAAAGTAAAAAAAAAAGTTTAAAACAAATTATTGTGTGTTTTTAAATCTTGATACCTGTTTCGAAGTTTGTGATTACAATTTTTTAAAGATAGCATAACATTGACTTTGTACAGAACATTGAATGTAGAGTAATGCTTGCAACCCTCACCCAAAAAACTACATTTAATTTCTCATTTATTCTGAGGGCAGCTGGAATGCAGAGTTACAGTGAGATGTATTATGTCCGAGTGCTGACATCCATTATCATAAAGGTAATGGTGGAAGTGAAACCCATAATGGCTTAAAGCTGACACAAATGGCATGTCCATTAGCTGTGAGGTAACATCACAATTAATCAGACACTAACTGAAATGGAAAAAATTAGGTCTGCCATTATAATCTTTTAGTATTAAAGCCACTTAGCAGTAACTAAAAGACAGAAATGAGTAATGAAGTATAATTAAAAAGCAAGTTGATGTGTTTCGTGGAAAATGCCTCTAAATCAGGATCCTATGCCTTTAGGAACTGGCTCTATCTTAATGGAATTTATTAACTTACAAAGCTTTTCCATTTTTCTATGGACCATGTTTGGGACAACTTCTCAAAATCTGCATTACACAAGGCCATTTTAGCAGTCTAAATGCCGGTAATACTCTTTAATTGTGTACAAAGACTTGGATGATGGCTATTGTTTGGAATAATAGTAGTCTCAAGTTTCAACATGACTTCTTTCATGCTACATAATTTGCATAAAAATGTTGGAATATATTTTTGTAATGTTTGATTTTTCACAGAATTACTCAAGTAATCTGGACAGGAAGTTATATACTAAAAAAAAAAAAAGATACAGTTCAATTGCCTCTTCCCTAATTCGGACCATGGCTTAATGTACTTAATGTATAACCTGAACCGCTACAGTGTGTCATAATGAGTGACCTGTACTGTATAGTATATTGCAGGTGATCATCTGAAGAAAGAAACAGCCAAGAGTATATTTAAGTTAAACATTTCGAGCTTTCTCTATTTATTCTAATGGTTGATTTCAGATTTTTGGTGGGATATGAAAGAGTATCAAAAACATAAAAGATCAGACAAGGAATAGTCAATATGGTACAGATTCTGATCAGTACTCAGAATAAATCACTAACAGCAGCTGGTCCCAAATGGTCTAATCTAGAGGAAAACAGCACAACTTTGCAAGCCAAAAACATTCAATCGTGCTATAGTACAAAGCTAAGTAAAGTAAATAATGTCTGACACTTTTTGTTTTGTTCACCTGGCTATCAAATGTTTCTGAAATAATACAGCTAATGTGCTGTACTGTATAATATTTTACATTCAATGTATCATATTGCTAAGACTTTCAGAGCATACATCAATAAGGTAAAATTCTAAATTAAAATGGGTAAGAACTGGGGTTTCATGGCATAATAGGTCATTCTTTTAAATATTTAAATGTATAGTAATTAGGCTTCCAAGCTGGTTTGGGAAGCCTGTTGTTATTGTAAATATATGTAATTTTTATTTTATTACTGTTGTTTTTCCTTCCAAAACTTTTAAAATGCACCTGTTTGCACGTGGTGTAACCAATCAACATGATTCATGATACATCCCATGTAGGTTACAGCTCGTGCAAAAAATTGCACTCCTGCGTCAACCAAGATGGCGACCTGACACATTTTTTAGGAAAAACCTTTCAAAATCTTCTTGAGAACCGGTGAACTGATTGATCTGAAACTTTGCATATGTCATCAGCAACCAAACCCGCTTCAAGTTTGTGAAGCAGAAGTTGTTGCGATCAATTTTACTATCAAAATGGCTGCCCCCATATTCGCCAAAATGTGCCCAAACATCAAACTGCTTCTGTTTGGAAACCATTTAACCAGCTAACTCCTACATTTGTAGGTGTCATCCTGGGGACAGTGGAATTCAAATATAACAAAATGGTGTTCTTTTGTAAAACAAGTTGGCGGCTAGACCTACGTTTCATTCTTGCATTGAAAAATGTTTCAGTTTAGCTGATTAACTCCACATTTGACAAGCATCATCCCTGTGTCAATACAAATGACTTTTTCTAAAAATGGTGTTTGTGTGTAAACCAATAAGGCCATCTGATGCATTTCTTTAAAAACCTTTCAAAATCTTCAGTCAAATGTAAGACTAGCTTATAACTCCTTACGAAGTGCAGATAGGTTAATGGTTACTATGGAACACATATAGGAAACCATATGTGCGCTATCCAAAAATGCCTTAAGTTAAAATGTAAAACTAGCTTATAACTCCTTAGAGTGTGTATATAGGTTAGTGGTTAATATATGACACAGGTAGGAACCCATAAATACTCTATCCAAAAATGACCTTGTTTGTGACCTTTGACCTCTCCTTAAGGTTAAATGTAAAATGAACTTATAACTCCTTACAGTGTGTAGATAGGGTCGTGGTTACTATGGTGTTTAAAGTTATAAAGCATCGTGAGAATGAACTGATGCAGTATTGAATTGAAACTACTCCATAAAACTCCATATTCAGTCCCTTGTTGTGGCTAAGTTTCACATTCTCTCCCCTGCTGCTCTGCTCTACATGAGTTGATGTAATTTTTGCTAGTGCCTTTTCATATATACATTTTTTTCCCTATATTTCTGAAACAGAATTTCAAAAACAATTATAATAACTGTTCTGCACAAAAAAAGTATATAAAAAAAATTGAACCGCCTTTTTCAAATTAAAAACTTTATTTGTTTCCTGTTATGGTGTTTTATGTAAACACAACTGCACTATACATGTGTGTCTCAATTTTCAAAGCCTGTGGGAATAGAATTTGAGGATTATTTTTCTATTCGCTAATCTGTTCCTCTGATGGGTTTAGTAAGCAAGGGACGCAACTGCACCTGGGCTCGGCCCTGAGTCCATTTTTTTTTCTGAGCCCACTTCAATGAGTAAACGTAAACAATATATAGGCGCTGTCTACTCTACTGGGAATTGGAAAAAGAAACTGTAGCAAGGTATTGACAGACTGCAGTGTTGCCAGATCATGGAAAAAAAAAAAAATCCTCTGTACAAGTTCGAAAAAAAACTGTAGATTTGGACCAAAACCCTCCAGGTTTTCAATTTATCCATGAAATGAAATGATGGAAAAGGATTAATATGGAGCATTCCTATTGGTATTTCTGAATAAACAAAGTTAAATAATATGCAAAATATTGTGATTGGCTGTAAAAATGTGATTACTTTGGTGATTATTGGTGTTTGAGAAGAACATGATAAATATATATATATATATATATATATATATATATATATATATATATATATATATATATATATATATATATATATATAAATGAATAGATTAATTAATTGTTACACTCCTGGGAGAACCTGCCTGCTGTGTGTGACTACCAGGTGTGGAATCTAATCAGCTGGTAGGTGCGTTACAACGGAATGTCGGGTATAAAAAGGTTCCATTTATTAGGATTTGGGGGAGTTAGCTAATAAAAGATGAATCTCCAAACAATAACTGTGAATACTGTAATTGTTACAGCTGTGTATAATGGAATTTAAAACAGTATTAATTTATCCAACTTTTTAAATATCCACCCTTACTCTGGTCCTATCGCAGTCGGATACGTGGTGGACTACTGTATTGCAATAAAACAACCTATATTTCCAATTTTTTTAAATGTACAATGAACAAAAATATAAACGCAACATGCAAAAATTTCAAAGATTTTACTGAGTTACAGTTCATGTCAGGAAATCAGTCAATTGAAATAAATAATAAATAATAAACAACCTGCATTAGGCCCTAATCTATGGATTTCACATGACTGGGAATACAGATATGCAATACAGATAGGTAGGGGGCGTGGATCAGAAAACCAGTCAGTATCTGGTGTGACCACCATTTGCCTCATGCAAATAGAGTTGATCAGACTGTTAATTGTGGCCTGTGGAATGTTGTCCCACTCCTCTTCAATGGCTGTGCAAAGATGCTGGATATTGGTGGGAACTGGAATACACTGTCGTACACATCGATCCAGAGCATCCCAAACATGCTCAATGAGTGACATGTCTGTTGGGCATGCAGGCCATGGAAGAACTGGGACATTTTCAGCTTCCAGGAATTGTGTACAGATCCTTGCAGCATGGGGCCGTGCATTATCATGCTGAAACATGAGGTGATGGCGGCGGATGAATGGCACGACAATAGGCCTCAGGATCTCTGTGCATTCAAATTGCCATCGATAAAATGCAATTGTGTTCATTGTCCATAGCTTGCCCATACCATAACCCCACCGGCACTCTGTTCACAACGTTGACATCAGCAAACTGCTCGCCCACACGACGCCATACACGCTGTCTGCCATCTGCCCGGTACAGTTGAAAATGGGATTCATCCGTGAAGAGCACACTTCTCCACCGTGCCAGTGGCCATCGAAGGTGAGCATTTGCCCACTGGAGTCGGTTAAGACGCCGAACTCCAGTCAGGTCAAGACCCTGATGAGGACAACAAACACACAGATGAACTTCCCTGAGACGGTTTCTGACAGTTTGTGCAGAAATTATTCGGTTGTGCAAACCCACAGCTTCATCAGCTGTCCAGGTGGCTGGTCTCAGACGATCCTGCAGGTGAAGAAGCTGGATGTGGAGGTCCCGAGCTGGCGTGGTTACACGTGGTCTGCTGTTGTGAGGCCGGTTGGATGTACTGCCAAATTTTCTAAAACGACGTAGAGAAATGGAACATTCAATTCTCTGGCAACAGCTCTGGTGGACATTCCTGCAGTCAGCATGCCGTTTTGCTCGCTCGCTCCCTCAAAACTTGAGACATCTGTGGCATTGCATTGTGTGACAAAACTGCACATTTTAGAGTGGCCTTTTATTGTCCCCAGCACAAGGTGCATCTGTGTAATGATCATGCTGTTTAATCAGCTTCTTGATATGCCACACCTGTCAGGTGGATGGATTATCTTGGCAAAGGAGAAATACTCACTAACAGGGATGTAAACAAATTTGTGCACAAAATTTGAGAGAAATAAGCTTTTGTGCATATGGAAAATTTCTGGGATCTTTTATTTCAGCTCATGAAACATGGGACCAACACTTTACATGTTGCGTTTATATTTTTGTTCAGTGTATTTGATTACCATGCCACTAAATTCTTCAGAAGTCAAAACTGAGGATCGGAGCTCTTCAGCGCTGCTCATTTGGCCCACAGACAAACGTGGTAAAGCCTAAGGCCTGTATTCATCAAAGGCTCTGCACAACCGAATTATGAAATTGAATTATGTTTTGAATTCATTATGAACTTTGGAGGATTTTAAATCATTAAAAATATATTTTTTTAACAAATCCCTATTTACCTTTAAAAAAATCCTTTGTTAAATTCTTACCTTCATAAATCCATGAGTAAGGAATAAAAAAAACCCTCTAAATCTGGAGGGAAAACTTCTGATCTGATGGACTGTCAATCAAAACACAGCTGACATTGTCTATCTGGAGGAAGAAGATTCGTCGTCGTCATTCAAAGCTGAGCACTTGGAGAATCTCTGGGCAGCTGTTTCTCATCAAGGAACGGTGCTCGCAGAGCTGCTGAGTGAACGTATGGCACCTCCTGTCATGTCTGTCCTTTGGAGCCTCAGGGAGCTACGAGTGCAGATTGGCAAGAGGACATGTTGTCCATCGGTGCCTCTGAGGAGGTGGGCAAACAGGAGCTGGTGTTCCCATCTGAGGATGTGGAGTCAGACAGCACATCCCCTATAGTTAGGCTCTCCCTGTTGAAAGAGCTTCTGCTGCTGATTAAAAGGGCCACTGTAGTTTTGCAGGTAGTCCTGGCCTACAGAAGGTGAGACAAGGCAGTCCATAATGGATGATGCCTTCCACCTCTCCTCTTATTTTACAGTTGTTGCAGGAATAAGCAGGGTCACCTTAATCAATTAATGCACTACTGTATTAGCAGTGACTATCTTTGTTCCCCATCTGATGTAATGGGTTAAAGGGGGGTCGACCTTCTGATTGGCGTGTACAGTATGTTGTGACAGATCAATACATTAGCTTGTATTAAGCAGGCGGCATTAGATTCCCGTCTGCTGCTTGTCTTCATCTCTTTCGCATTGGATCTGTTCTGAAGGTTAAGGTGGTGTCTGTCTGCAAAGATATCTTCCTAGAATACTACAAACAGAAATTGCCTTTTAAGATGCATAACTGAATATGACATAACATTGATTTATGTAAACAGACATAAGTCTGTTTGATGATTTTTCCTTTTTCTTGTAATCCATGCATTTTCAGAAAGGACGGCACAGGCATAAATGCACTGTAGTGCATATGAATAAATACGTTTCTTTTTTGTAGATTTTTCATTTTAGATAAACTTAACCCTTTGTCAGCAGCAATAATCAGGAAAGGGGGGTAAATGCTCCACACAGTTAATTTATCATTTAAAGCAAACAACCATTTTTGTTACTATTTAAACAATTCTTTATTGAGTAAACATTAATTGAAAGTCCTACTTTATTTTAAAAGGTGATATCAACAGCAGATGCCTTTAAAGGCCGCAAACCCAAGTTAATTAGCAGACCCTTCTATCCAAAGCAATTTACAGATGGGGTGAACTATGCATCAACAACTGCTACAGTTGTTTACAATATGACCTCATTTTTGCATCTCATCCTAAGGTTAGAGTGACTGAGCAGGTATTTGAACTGGGAACCTCCCTGTATCAAGCCCCTTTTTTTTAACCACTGGACCACCAAGCCTGGTAAATAATTTTAGAAACCACACACCCTTTTTGTATCTATCCCTTGCAACTCTCAAGACTATTCCACAAGTCAATAGGAGTTACACCTAGCAGTCTGTACAGTTTGTGAAAGATACATCTTTCTTGCAACTCCCTGAACATAAAATCATATCTTGTCAATACTGCACTGTATCAGGTAATAAGCAGGATAATGTAAAGTACGCAGTTATCAAATGCAGTATTGGAAACTAATGCATTATACACACAGACGCAGTTTCTTGAAAACAAAACAAAAAATACAGGGCTAAATCAATCATTTTAGAAGCTAAACACAGTTTCTACATCTTGTCCAGTTCTCCCACAACTCTCAAAAATAGTATTCTGCCAGGAAGCAGGAGCTGTGATTGTTCCATGTGAAAAAAATATATTTTTGTAACTCTCACAAGGCCGAAAGAGCAAAACTGTGCAAGGTGCACTTTGAAGAAGATTTGGACAAGGGTTATTAACGTGTAGAGTTATGAGATATACAGGTATTCATTTTAAACACGCATTTGGTCCCCTTGCTGCTGACGAAGGGTTAAGGAGGCAAGCTATTTCTAAGTTTGTATTTATTTACAGCGCACCAAGGAGGCCCAATTGAGAAGAAGCTTGTTTTATGACATATGTTTTCAGTCAGTAGCTTCTTCTTCTTCTTCTTATTTAACACAACCATTTTACTATTGGATTACTGTGTTTATGATTGACTAGAATTCATCTGGTTGAATTTACTCCATTATGGTTCACTCCTATTTTAGGTTATTACACAATTGTATGTTATCAGCTCAATGTACATTTCTGGACAAAAAAATAAGTCTATTGCTGGATGCAACCAAACCTCTTGGGAATAAATTCAACAAACACTGTGTATTTGATTACCTTTCATTTTAGCTGTATTGGATCCAAGAATATTGCGTCAAACATGAGACGTTATCTACACTCAACTGGAAAATAAATAAAATATGTTTCAATAACATGAACTGACAGGAACTCAAATCAACAAGACAATATGAGCCCATTAATCTATCAAATACTCAGTAAGCAGGAACCGTAAAACCTCTTCCAGTGCTTGAGAGAATCAGGTTGTAAAAATAAATCTTCTAAAAAGGTACCAGTATCTCACATCTGTTTAGGGATGTATGGTTTAGACAATACATAGACAATCATTTCCCTAATAATATTAAATTAACACATCAGCTTTTGAATTTGCTAAGTTAAAGCATCTATAATCACATTATTAAAGAAGTTAGTGATTTGAATGTATTAATATGATCAAATGTATAAACAAATAACAGTCTTCTGAATGGATTTTATGCTAACAAGGTAGACACCATGTGTTTTGGTTCGTTAAAGCTAGTAGTGTGTATCTTTGGGTTCACAGAATTCAGGGCTTGACAATGACGTTAAGACGTCAGCCAGGGACAACTAAAGAAGGGTCTAGGCATGATATGTTTTATGACAAGGCCTATTATTTTTAAATGACTATATTCTAAAATGTCTAAAAGGCATTGCTCAATGATGTTTTCTATGAATGTCTGACAGTGAGGTTTTCCTGTTTGCAATAATATTCATTGAGCTTGAGCTGGTGGTTGTGCAATTTAATTAATGTATGTTGCTAATTATTTTCATAGCATTTATAGATTGATAGCCGTATTATATTGGATATATTGGAATGCAAAATGAAGCATGAACACGTTTCAGTTGTTGGTTGAGTTAACTCATCCAGGAAAGTGGGGGAAGTCGGGAATCTGTCCATGGATTCCTATCTAAAATAGAGGCATTGGGTTTAGAGTTAACAGCTCAATCTTGCAGCCCAGACAGAAGCATGGGCAAGTACTAACTGAGACTTGATATGGCAAATGCTACAGCCTTTCTGCTGCAGAGCTATATGGGATTAACCAGACAGATGATGTCTGCAACTCCCCTGGCTGAGAGTATAGGTATTTGATATTAATAGGGAGCAAAACATACACACTCATTCATAAAATGAAAGCTCTCAAACTTGTATTCTAGACAAAAGCCTGAATCTCGTGAACACAACTGAAGGAACATTGAAAGGCTATTATGTAAATACTGTAATCTATGTAAAGCAAAGTGTTGGTTCAATAGGCAACCTGTCTTGAATTGTAAAGCAAACTTATTGTAATAATAATAATAGTTAAATATCAGCTTGCCGTGTTTGCCTCTTTATTTTGGCAAAAGTGCTGTGTCCTGTGTGTTTTGTCTTTACAACCTTTTATTTTCTGTCTGTTTCATTATTAAATGCTGAGCAAAACCAATCGCTCAGCTTCACCAAACTCCACCGCTCTGTTGTTTATTTCCTGGTTCCTGGTTTCTGATCTGACGTCCCCACTGCTTCCGTCCTTTGTGACATACATAACAATATTGAGTTAAGTTCTGGTCACCTCGCTACAAAAAGGATATTGCTTCTCTAGAAAGAGTGCAAAGAAGAGCGAGCAGAATTATTCCTGGCTTAAAAGGCATGTCGTATGCAGACAGGCTAAAAGAGTGTGAAACCAACTCCTCAGTAATGGTGTTGAAGCTGACACCCTGGGATCCTTCAAGAAGCTGCTTGATGGGATTCTGGGATCAATAAGCTATTAACAACCAAACAGGCAAGATGGGCCAAATGGCTTCCTCTTGTTTGTAACCTTTCTTATGTTCTTGTGTGTCACTATACAGTTAATACACCATGAACAATTGTTTGTCTTTGTTACTGTGAATGTGCTAAATTTATTCTTATGTTTTTTAAAACTAAAATGTGCCATGAATTGTTGAAATATTTCAATTAGCTTAATATAGCTAAAAGATATTTCACTATGAAACATTTCCATTACATACAACAGTATATTCCACTAATGAGAACTGCAATTCTTAATCATCAGTCTATGTCAATGAACCGCAATGAACTTATTTTTTTAACACGCTCTAACACACTCATTTTGGCCCTCTAGCACTGGAATTCATTCCCTGTGGCACCATTTTTAATATACTGGCGCGCACGCAACACAATGAGTGCAGTCAGCGTTAGTCCCAGAACTGCATGATGGAACAAAGTACTAAAAGTATAATAGTACTTACAATGAAGGAGAATATAACATTTACTCAATGCATGCTTTGTTTTATTTAGACAATTCTGAGTTCTTAATAAAAGAGATTTTTTTTTTTTTAAATGGAAATGAAAAGCATCAGTAAAGGATACCCTTTAAAGGAAAATATACAGTCTGTTTTGAAATGCATTACAGTGAGTAATAAACTGACTCCATTATGATTTAACAGTTGGTTCAAACAATTTAACAGCAAATGTTCTGTACAACTCTGTGTAAATAAATATAAAACTATAAAGATTAAGTGGCAACAATATTAAACCAGAAATAGCACAAGCTTTTTTTTTTTTTTTATATTTTTTTTTTTTTTTTTTTTGGGTTTTTTTTTTTTTAATAATAATAATAATAATAATAATAATAATAATAATAATACACTTTTCACTTATATACTGCTCTTCTTGCAAGCATTCCTGGGCACTTTACAAAATAAAATATAAAAAAAAAGCCTGTGTCTAACAATCAAGCTACAAATAACAGACCCAAACAAATACGTTTTCAAACAGGATTTAAAAGATTCAGTTGTGCTAGTATTCCTTATATGAATCGGGAATAAATTCCAAAGACAGGGGGCATTATAACAAAATGCCCTGGCTATCTTACCTGTAAAATAAAATATTTACACATTTTATGTTCGGTTTGCTTGCGCTCTTGCCCGTACGTTGCGTGCAGTGGTTATCACAGACTGTGCACACTGAGGACTTGTAGTCAGTGGGTACGTTAAGTAAGTGAGCCACTCAGAGTGAGAACGCTCAGAAAGCACACTGAGCTTATTTAAATGACTTAACGCTCTGCTCCATGAGAGCACCGAGCATCATTTAAAAATGGAGGATAACAATTATTTGCTTGTTTGTGTTTCTGAGGTGATGGTAGATGAAATGGCCCTGTGTGAAGTTACTGTCCCCTGCTGTACCTCACTGAGTTCGGCGCTCTGTTTGGACTGAACCTCATATCTGGCTGTGTTTAATACCAACATTAACAATAAAGGGGTGGGGCTTGGCTGGAGATTTAGGACTGTCCTTTTGTGATTCAATACATTTTAAACCTGCTTTACTCTGGGGGGGAAAAAAATATTTAAAAATGGCGAGTGTGAAAATAAATTGGACCTGACGCGTCTGACAAGCACTGAATAAATGGACAGCTAAGGGTTCATTTCTGCATCGTCCCAGCTGCTACCCCTTAAAACCGATATTGTTTTGATCTACTACGCTCGACCTAGTAGGGGGGTGGTTTGAGGTTCGTCACCGCCCTGACGCGTTAAGGCCGGCCCAGGGCCTGCGTTGGGTTCACACAGGCAGAAAGGCCGGCCCTGAGGCGGCATTGGTACTTTAGGCCGCATCAAAAAGCTGGTCTAAATTTCACCCGGCCCAGGGCCGTCTTTTAATTTTTCGAGAGTTCACACATGAGATAAGGCAGCCCTGGGCCGGCCTAAACCGCAAGTGTTAACGGGATGTTATTTGCCTTGCGATTAGCAGGTCACTCATGCTCTTTTTGGTTCACAGCGGCAACCAGATCGGCAGCAACTTTTCAAGGCTGCGCTGGGCTGTGCAGGATCTGTGCAGGAGTTGAGTGTCATGGAGCAGCCCTCGAAGAACGCGCATCTCTATGATTATGTCCAGATCTGTGGAAATCTGCGCTACTGGTACTACTTCAGGTCGAGAGACACGTGTAACTTATGTTGTGATGATACAGTTTGGCGACTTCTTTCTCTGAAAATCCCTGTTGTAGGCAGTGAAAGTCGGTAGATTTGTCGCTAGTCGCTTTGACAAGCAAAACCCAAAAGTCGCTAGATCTAGTGACAAAATCTCTAAATTGACAACACTGCTTGTAGTGCTGGCGCTAGTGCTGCCACCTACTGACAGAAACTAAACACTGCAGTTGAAGTATTTAGCTAACTAGTAGTAAACAATAGCAATTGCAAATAGAGTTTATTTTAATTACTTTTACTTATTAAAGATGTGTGTATTATTTTCGGTCTATTGTACTATTCACAGTGCCACACTAGCTACAAATTATAATGGCTATTAATGCTTCTTTCTATTCATACCAAGTAATTATCTTTTAATTGCTGACAAATTGTTATTCACAAAGCTTGAAAAGCTAAATTGTGTAATAAGGGAAAAATACTTAATATTGCTAATGATGTAGAATGAGTTCAGTTAATTGACTTGGTCTGACTCATGCAGGCCTCAATAAATATCCAACAGCATTCTTTTCTCACACCTCAGCTAACTATTCAGAAGGTGCCATTTCAATTACACCGTGTAACAATAATTTTTTTTTTTTTGGTTCCTGGGTAGTAAGTGTTATTTCCTAATTGCTTATGCCTCAACAGTATAGAAAATGGCTATTATTCCCCACAAACTTTGCTTTTGTGACCAGGGCAGTGATATTTTGAAATTTACCTATTTTCCAGAACATTCCAGATAGATTCAGTGCTGAGTAAACTTGAAGTAACTTCTATAACTTTCTAGAACTTTCCAGTAATATAAATAGTAGCATAAATACAGGGGCCTTAAACCCACCAGTTCAGTTTAGTTCCAGCTGCCTAAGTGGATACATATCTGCATTTTTCTGAGATGGCATCAAGAGGCTTCAAGCATCCAGCAGACGCATTTTGCTATGTCTGCGGCCAATTTATCAAGACAAGAGCAAAAAAGTACTCCGTGGAAGCATCTGCTAAGATGTATGAGGCCTACAAGGCATATTTCGGCATGCCTGTCGGGGATCAAGACAAACCCTGGGCACCTCATTTCACCTGCGAGCACTGCAAAAAAACTCTGGAAGGTAAGATGGACAATTGTTGCTCAGAATTTTATGTTATAAAATTTGTTAAAATTTTTTAAATTGTAAAAGTTTTTAATTTTAAAATGTTTTACAAACCCATACTACCCCAACCAAAAAGACCTTGATTAGAGATCTTGGTCTCACCAAGTCCAATGCCGAGCTTTTGACGTCTAGGCTCAAGCAGTGGAACTTGTTGGATGAAAGAGTGCAAGACGCAGATCAGAGGAAGCATCACCAACCTTTTTCCAGCTTCTTCACCCGTCAAGATGGGCTCTGCTTCTGCCACAATGTGACCAGTCTGTTCGAGGCAATCGGAATCGCCTGTAACCAGAATGAGTGGCGCAAGTACCCGTCTCTTCCCCTGGCTCACTCGGTGCACCTCAAAGAGGATTACAACAGCATCAAGACCTTTCTGGATGCCTTGAAGTATGATGAGTATGGCTGGGAGGTCATAGGAGACTTCAAAATGGTGGCATTCATGATGGGTCTCCAAGGCGGTTTTACCAAGTTTCCCTGCTATCTTTGCCTTTGGGACAGAAGGGACACCAAGGCGCACTACCACAGGCGGGACTAGCCACAGCGGACCAAGTTCTCTGTGGGGAGGAACAATGTCAAGTGGGAGCCACTGGTGGACCCCCGAAAGGTACGACACCGATAACAACTCCAGTCTGGACAGATGTTAATGCTAGTGTGAACAGGGCATTAGTTGGCCATTTCTGTCAGTGTTATAATTGGTATCGCAACGGTGATGTTAACCGTAAATTAGCTTTGTGTACAGTAATACTAGTGGTTAAAAACAACTGTTTTTAGTTAGACAACATTTGAATTATTTTTGTAACAAATTTCAGTGTGAAAAGAAGTGGTCGGCTGACAGCACACGTTTTGGAGGACAGCCTACGTTCGCCTTTGCCCTCCCGAGTCAGTGGGGGCGGGGGTGGGGGGTAATGGTGAGCTGAGCCTAAAATAATTGTCTATTCTAAATTGGGAGAAAATGATAAACAAAAAAAATAATAATTTGGTGACTAGATGCTAAAGCAACCCAAAACATACAATTCTACTGGATTATTTCTTCTTCCATAAATTGATTGGCATTCGTGAAAAAAATGTTTTACAACATTGTTTCTATACCTATTTAGCAAATGTTATTATTATTATTATTATTATTATTATTATTATTATTATTATTATTATTATTATTATTTAGGCCAAACAATTCTAACAACTTAACAATAGCCCTTTCTACGTTTTTTAAAAACAACTAATTTGATATAAAAATAATTTTAGCTGTAAGGCAAGGAAACTGACCAGCTGGCTATTCAGAGAACGAGGCTACCTCTGTCTTATACCTTCTTTCAGAGAAACTCTACAGAGAAGGGGAAAGAAATACCACAAATTATAGGAAACCTTTGGGGGTCCGATGCTGGGGGGCTGGGAAATAAATGTAGTTAGATATAATGCCATCTGAATACTAATGAATGAAATCCAATTCAGTTGTAATTAAATTAAGTCAGGTAAAACTCCATACTTAAAAGTGTCATACAGTGTTACCAGAATATTTACCACCAGAGCTTTAGAGGGAATCAAGTACCGTGTCTTTGAGAGATATTCTGCCCATTTTTAATTTTTTTTTTTTGTAATTTTATAAATAAGTGTTTCATTAACATAATAGTTCCAAAAACATGCATATATGTAACGCACATCTCTGTGTTGATACAGGGGATCTGTATAATATCTGAAAGACAGTTTGCTTACTTAGCTGTACCAGTGAAATTCACATGTAAAGAAGGAAAAGGCTGCTTGTATTTAATCCATGTCCACCATAACTCAAAGTACTGAAACATGTCCCTGTTTGTTACATAGGATTCCCAGAAAAAAAATGGGATCACCCCACTTTTCAGCCTTACTTTTTTGTCCCGATCAAAAATAGTAATTTCTATGCTACTTTTACATTTTTATTTGCACCCTCATCACATGGTATAGCATACATTCCTTCCCTCATGCCCCCTACAGGCGTTGACTTGATCTAATATAACCAATCATCCTGCCGAAATTGAGATGGAGGACCTCCCAGCGATATGTTTTTTTTATTTTATTCATACTGTCTATAGCGTTAAACTTTTAAAAAATATTTCTTCCTGACCTGGGAGCTGTTCAGTCTAGACTGTACAAACGTGGTAAGTTGGTTTAAATAAAAGAGACATGCATTATTGTACCAGGATGCTATCTACGAATTTAATTTGAGATTGTTACTGTAACAAAGTCATTTAACTATGTTGAAAAATCTATAGTTCTGGGCTGGCATTGCAATGTTAAAAGTATAACTATGTATTCAGGAGTTGTTCCTTTTTATAATACAAATATACAGTAGTTTTCTAATCAAGAAACAGTCTAATTGTTCAGGCTGTGTTAGCACCATAAAAAATGAAGTAAACATGCTTATTATTAATTTATTCAAAATATTTTCTTGCCTGCTTTATTTCCAGACTAAGCATTTTAACAACTGATTAGCAAGCAAGACAACATGGTCCAGAAGTTTGTGTAACCCAGTCAGCCAACAATACGCAGGTGAAGCCAAGGTAGCCCAGTCACATGAGAAAAAAAGCCTCATGAGACAGCGATGGGGAAATAGTAATGAAATACAAATAGGGGAAAAAAGAAAAGGACCATTAATATGCCTAAACCAAAGTCTCGCTTTACAGACAACCTAAAGGCAGAATTTACTTTTATGCAAAAGAGTAGAACAGAAAACAAAGCTGATTGCACAATATGTCGGTAAGATGTTTACATTTTTTATTTATTTTTGAGACGAATGCAGATAATTATAATATGTTACTAAAGCAACAATGTGTTTGTGATAGCTTTACACTGAGTGTAACAGACAAATATGTTTAATAGTGAAGCAACTTTTTGAAGTAGGAGTTAAAGTGCACAATAGATACAGATCAAGTGTATCAGAATATGACGGGAGAAGACAATGCAGTGCAGTAGAGGAGAGGCAGTGCAACAAGTGATGCATATAAGAATATGACAGCTCGAGCAGTATCTCACACTGTTTGGTTAAGAAGCAAACACCAGAAGAAAATGAGGTAGCAGCTGCAGAAGGAACTATGGCAAAAAAAAAAAAAAAAACTTCTTCAGCCGTATGGAAGCAACTGTATGTAACGTTTAGCTCCTTACGCTGTGAAGTGCTTAGAAGACTCCTTAGCCTTAGCCATTATTTGAGTATTTCCACAGATGCAAGCAATCATGGTCGTGTCAGACTGTTTCCAGCAGTAGTTCAGTATTTTTTCTTTAGGTGAAGGAGGTTTGCAGACAAAGTTATTGGATCTGAGAGCCTTAGAAAATGAAATGTCTGAAACTGTAGCAAACTACCTGTTGGGTAAAAATAATCTTTCTGAAAAATGTCTTGCTTTCAAAGGCTTAAATTGAGGTGGTACAAATAATACAAGACTGAAGGAGTGTCTTCCAATAGCAAACCAATTAATTGGTGCTGGCTGCCCTGCTCACGTTTTGCATAGCACCATTCAGACTGCAAATGATTGTGTGAGTGTTGATGTTGAGGTGATTTGTTAAATGTTTTTATTGCTTTTCAGTCTACACAGTATGTGTTCAGAAGCTAAAGGAATTCTGTGACTTTGTCAATGTGAAGTTAAAAAATGTGTTGTCTCATTCAAGAACACAGTGGGTTTCCCTGCTTCCTGCAATTGAGAGGATTCTATTGCTGTATGAGGCTCTGAAATCATTCTTGTCACTGCATTCTTTTCTTTCAAAAGGAGCTCAGTGAGGCATGTTTGTGGTTTGTACAGTCAGATGTCACTCTTTCAGAAGGCTACCATAAAGGTTGAGAAAGAGGCCAGTTCTGCAGCTGAAGTGTATCGTGTTCTAAGCTGTTGCAGATCTTATCGGATGGAGCAGAACTTCTGCATCCTTAAGGTACAAAGTGTGCTAGGAAAGCTTCAAGATGTACAGAACATGTTTAAAAATGATTCTGGGGCCTTTTATAGCTTATGAATATTTGCATAGGTGGATTGACAGCTTTAACCAGTTCAAATGTTTTCCGTTGATGATCTTAAGTGAACCACCAGAGTGGGATGATATTGAGGCGTGTGTGCAGTACCTGAGCTCAAAGAATGTAGTTCTAGATCAGTGGTCCCCAAAGTAATTTTGACAGGCATAAATTGCTCTTACTGGGCTGTTTGCGGGCACGCTGACTATTGGGTTCTTATCTTACACAGTGCCTTCTCGCTACATATACATATATATGATACGTGTACTTATATAAGCTGATAATAATAAGTGAATTGCATTCAAGAATTAAATTTTTAAATGAAAATGTAAATCTTGTCAATTTCAATGAAATGGTCACCCAAAGCAAGGGGATTTCAGTCTGAAGCCCAAGTCAGTTAAAAGTCTGAAATGTGTATAACACAGTATTAGAACACTGGCCTAAGTATAAAAGTGTCTTTGTTAGATGTTCTCTGTGTTAACTAGCATGTTACCTAATTAACCTTTTGTCACCAATTATTGTTAACAGTTGAGAGTCCATCATTACTATAAATATAGGTAGCATAGGCACAAGTTTGTCATTCCTGAATGTAAGGGAGCAGAAAATGGAAAAATCTGCTCAGTTAAGCAAAGAAAAAAGACAGTCTGTAATTACTTTAAGAAATGAAGGTCAATCTTTAAGACAAATCGCAGGAACTTTGCAAGTGTCTGTAACTGCTGTGGCCAAGACCATCAGATGATTTGAAGAAACTGGCACTCATAAGAACTGAACAAGGTCAGGCAGGCCAAGGGTGACCTCCGAATCAGAGAACAAGTTCAAGTCACAAGTCTGCGAAACCGACGATTAACTGCCCCTGAAATACAAGCTCAGCTTATTGCTACTAGAAGTACAAATGTTTCAGCATCAACTGTTCAGAGGAGATTGCATGAAGCTGGCCTAACTGGAAAAATTGCTGCAAAGAAACCATTGTTAAGAGTGCAGAATAAGAGGAAGAGACTTGCCTGGGCCAAAAAACACAGAAACTGGATGTTTGAAGAGTGGAAGTCGGTCTTATGGACTGATGAGTCAAAATTTGAAATATCTGGGTCCAACCGCTGAGTATTTGTAAGACGCAGAGAGGGTGAGTGCATGAGTTCTACATGTGTGGATCCCACTGTCAAGCATGGAGGAGGCAGTGTCATGGTCTGGGGTTGCTTTGCTGGTGGCAGAGTTGGTGATCTTTACCAAGTTCATGGCAAGCTCAACCAGCATGGCTATCATAACATACTTCAGAGGCATGCCATTCCATCAAGATTACGGCTAGTAGGGCAGTCCTTCATTCTTCAGCAAGATAATGACCCGAAACACACCTCAGAGTTGTGCAAAAACTATCTGGTGAAGAAAGAAAGTGAAGGACAACTCAATCTAATGACCTGGCCTGCCCAGTCTCCAGACCTCAATCCCATGGAATTTGTATGAGACAAACTGAAGAGTCAAAGCAAAGCTACCCACAAGTGCCCTACATCTCTGGGAATTGCTGCAGAAGAGCTGGGAAGACATGTCGGGCGATTTCCTGCTGAAACCTGTTAACCGAATGCCTTGTGTTTGTGAGGCTGTTATTAGGCAAAGGGTGGCTATTTTGAGGAATCCAAGATTTAGAGACAATTTTCAATTTTCTTGAACATTGCTTTGATACTCCTTATGTTTTGTTTTGTATATTGTAACATGTGTTTTCATTTTCAAATATTTACAGAAATGTATATGATGTAAAACATTGTGAAAAAACACCTAGTTTCCAGCAAGTTTACTCAAACTTTTGACTGGTACTATATATATTCTTTAAGTGTTTAGTGGGGTTATTTTTGGCTCACTCTGATAAGGCCAAGTCTTATGCAGCAATTGTGCGTGCACTAATAATTTATATAAAATACGCAATGCAAATGTTCTTCTAAATAGCATGTTTACACAGATAACCGTGAATAAACTAAAATAAAAAAGTGTAGATAGCGTCTCACTTTGTTTCAATTTGACAAATTTGTCAACACTAGATCGCTCATCTCCAATACAATTATTCAGAGAAAGTGGATTAGTAACTAAATATACTACGGTGTCTCCCTTGTCTGGTGAAATAAAAAAAATACAGACATAGAAAATTAAATTCTGAATACTGAAATGTATTGTTTTTCTCAATAACAGTCGACGAAATTCAATGCTTACTAACATATTAACACCCTGCATATTAACACCCGCCTCTGCTCATGAATGATAGGACAGCTGTCAGATCTTTCACTTTCCCTTTGGCTACTGACTCGCCTTCAATTTTCATGCAGAATACCGTGAACGGCCTCTGTTTGCTTATGATTGGACAGCTGTGTAAAACTTGGCAGATATTTGACTCTCCTGTTGGTTAAACTTACAGTCGGTACCTGCACCTGAAACAAACAGTTTATGTCCCACCCAGGTAATTTATGATTGGGTTACCGCAGAGACAATGCAGATATTCAATTGGTTGATCGTATCGCAAAAGCCATTCAGAAAAAAAAAAATAGAAGCACAGCATAAACGCTATCAGACTGCTGTGGTCCTTTTGTTGGAAAATGTGTTTAAAGCTTTCTTTATTTTCCCAAGCTACTACCCGCCAGAAATGTGTGCACTATCCATAATTTAAAAATTGCTGCAAGACTTTGAGCAAGACTTTGAGGACCACTGTTCTAGATGATGCTGTGCTCTTTTGATCAGATTATATTTTCAGTGACAAACCTTTTAAAAGGGAATTTGGTAACCCCATTGTTACATGCTTTTGGTATTAAACTTTCAAAGAATTCCATTTATTTGTACTGTTTTACAAAAACAAACAATTTTGACTTTATCTTTGGAAGTGCAAACAGTTGAGTTACATGTTTACATTATATTACTAGCCCGAATTATATGATTTCCACCTTTTTCTGGATTTAAAGATTAAGGTGTCATCTTGCAGATGCCATCAAAAATGAACTAGCAGGGAACACCTACATTTATTTGGTCCTGATGTTATTAGGGATATCATTCAAATACAGAGGGTAGGTGTCAGGCACTGTATCAATGAATTCTACAGAGATCAGAGATGCAGTCTACTGAACAAAAACTCCACTCCAGTGTTTAGTTTCCAAAGCATGGCATTTATTAAAATAGCATTCAAGTAATTCAGCTTGTTTTGGCAACTTTATTACAGTATATTAAGTTGAAATTTGTTGGTTTATGATATGATTTACAATCTCAGTTTTACCTTGACTGAGCTTGTTTAAAATCCATATTCAAAGAGTAGTGAGGTCATCCTTATCATCCTTCCTGCCTATGTCTTGCACTAAGATCCCCCCCCCCCACCCCCCCCCATCATCACATATTTTATGAATATACAGACTGGGATTCATCTGGGTTGTACATCACCCCCACACCCCACCCCGCCCCACCCCCCCCCCCCGCCCCCCCCCCCCCCCCCCCCCCCCCCCCCCCCCCCCCCCCCCCCCCACCCCCCCCCCCCCCCCCCTTGTACAAGCAATTTTGCTGCCATGCTTTTGCCCAAAGCTTAGAAGCAGCTGATAAAATAGATTATTTGTAATTAATCTCTTAAACTCTGGATTTAAAAGGTTATAGTCCTCTTAACCCATTTACCCTTTAAAAGTAAGAGTATGGCACAGTATTTTTTCAACACTGACAAATTGATGGTGACCACAGCGGAAGATGAATGCAGAGAGAATATGATGTGAGATAGCAATCGCAAGGGCTGAACGATCGATAATGTACAGAATAAGCTGGCTAGGCACTAAAGGGATGTCAGTTTGAAAATGGGGTTTAGAGTTAGACGAGAAACAATAGTAATTGCACTCCCTGGAGCGCAAGACCTGTCATACATCCAGTACATCCGTAAAGCCATGCTCTGCTGTATCGCTGGTAAGGAGGGATTTGACAGAATGGGTAATTGTAACACCTAAAAGCTGTTCTCTATTGGCCATTTCCTATGCATATCATTCTTTGTGGGTAACAGACATAGAAACCAATTTTTTTAAAAAAATTGATGAACAATATAAAGTTGTTGCAATATAGAATGCATTTCTTAAATATAAATTCTGAACATTATCTGGAGACGGACTGATAAGTTATAGATAGGGCTTCTGAATTTGTTTTTAGCCAATTAAAACACCCGATACAAAAATGAAATCGAATTGTCTAATAGCATATTGTGACAAAGTGCCCGTCCCTGTGTATATTATCTGTTATGTTGCATGTGGTTTGTTAAATGTTGGTGTATAGTCATTGGTACACGGGATATAAACGGGTCTGTAACAAGAGTGTTTAAAATGTACATTTGTATTTAGGCACGGGATTGTACATCACTTAACGTACATTTAAAATAGTTAATATGTGAGCACGAGGTTGCACATAATTAATTCACGTGCTGGGATTCAAGTGAATAATTAATAGGTAATTGAATCCCAGCACAACAGTATATATAGATGCACGTTGTCACATACTCGCGGTTGGGTGTTCGGTGAGTGGAGAACGGGAGAGAGAGTAGGAGAGTTAAATTATCAATTGCTATTGCGTGCTGGTGGGACCAGCACGATACTTGTTTATTTATCTGCTCACCGTGTTTGTTAGTGTGTCTGTCCGTGCACCGTGTTTAAGTATAGTCCGTTTTTGTTTGTCTCTTTTACTTTGGCTACCAGTGCCGTGTCCTGTTTCTGTTTGTTTGTTAAACCCTTTTATTTACAATAAACCGGCGCAAGCAAGCGCCGTCATCATTTCACATTCATCTGTCCTGTCTGTGTATTTCATTCCTTCCTGGTTCTGACGCCGCCTACTTCAGCCGTCTCTGTGACACATATCCAATAAAAAAACTGAAAAAACACTGGAACTGGTTACTCAACTGACATTGACTTGACCCCTTTCCCCTGTGAAAAAAACAAAAAATAAATAATCTACAAAAACAAAACAAAACAAAAAAAACGTTCACCTTCACAGGCTTTTAGCGTGCTCAGTAAGACACATCCTCCCGATGTCATATTAAGGAAATAGAAAAGATAACGGGAGCAGACGACCTTAACCCTTTCAGGACCAAGCATTTTTCAATAGGATGCTCCCCAGAACCAGGAGTTTTTTGGGTGTAGTTGACTCTCTTCCTATAAGAATTTACTAAAAATGTATTTTTTACAGTAGAATCTTGGAAATGGTGTCCTTTTTTCCAGAACACTCTGAGGAACATTATAAAGTACTTCAGAAACCATACAAACTTCGCTTTTTTCCCCCAGCTTTTTTTAAAGTATTTTTTATTATGTATTCTTCGAGATAAATGTATAAAAATATGTTATTCTATGACCCAAGGGACCTTATAATACTTCATGAAAGTTTTGTTGAAAAATATTGAGTTTGGGCAAATTACAAGACATTGTTTCACCTGAGTGATTGCAATGACATAATACATGTTTATTCTCAGGGTCTTTGTAGGCAATAATGGACATTACTTTTTATTAGCTCTAAACAAGTTCCTGTGATGTCTTATTTCTGCTTTTGTCTCTGCCGGGGTTCGGTAAACTGTTTTCACCCTTTAGACACTAAATGTCCCTCTCAGTGATGTCACATGTTAAAAACAAAAAACGTCAGTCCCTCCCTGAAACAGGCTGTGGTGTCTTCTTTCTCCACTGCAAAGTACTGTGGCCCTGTAAGTCACAAAAAAGTACTTTTTAAATCATGTTTACACAATTGTGGTCCTAGAAGCCCACTTCAGTATGATCGTGTTAACTAGATCCCATCCTTAAAGTGTTAATAACAACACGTTGGAATAAAGTAATTTAATTTAAGATTAATTTTAGGCACAGTGGGGGTCAGTTTTTCCATTTGATGTATACTGGCAGAAGAATATTGCGAGATAATAACTTTTTTTTAAAGCAAATTGCATTACCGACGCTGATAAAAAGAGAGAGAGAGATTCTTGCTAAGTAGCATGGGTGCACAGACCTACAGCTTAATACAGAATCTGCTGAGCCCGCAGAAACCCAGAGATAAATCATTTGAAGATTTAGTCAAATTGTTAAAAAAACAATATATCCTCAAGCCAATTGAAATTGTGTAAAGGTTTAAATATAATTCCAGAAACAGAAAACCTGGTGAAACTGGGATACTATGTGTCTGAATTAAGAAAGCTAACTCAGGACTGTAACTATGGTAATGCGTTGAGTCAAATGCTGTGAGATAGACTTGTCTGTGGCATACATGAGAACGCAATACAGAGAAGGCTGCTGTCTGGAAATTATGTAATGTTTGATTTTGCTTTAAACATAGCCCAAGCTATAACAAAAATGTAAAGGATTTTTGGTCACAGTTTAGAGAGCCGAGTGATGCTGGTGGCAGCGCACAGCAAGAGTAAGCACAGCTGACTGTAAACAAGGTGTTTACTAGCAAACAGCAGTATAAAATGCCAGCGCACACTAATCGTTATCTGTGGAGGGCAGCATAACCCACACAAGTGTAAATTTAAGTCAGAAACGTACCATAATTGTGGCATGAAAGGCCATATTAGCAGAGCTTGCAGAATCAAAGCGAGAGTAAACCAAGACAAGTATTCTGCTGTGAAGGGGAAATGTTAGTTTACTTTTAAAGACACAAACAGTGTTCTGCACAGCAGAGGGGGAAAGAAGCCAAGGGAATAGAAGAGATGTACACAATCTACAGTATAAAAGATGTGTATATTCCAAAAATATGATGAGTTACCGGAAGCCATAGTGTCAGACAATGGTGCTGCCTTTATCAGTTTAGAGTTTCAAGACTTCAAGAAAGTAAATGGAATTAGCCATGTAACAACGACGCAATACCTTCCATCATCCAATGGCCTAGCCAAAAGGGCCGTGCACACTGTGAAAGATTATTTGAAGAAGACGCCAGGAAACACTTTGGAAGCAAAATTGGCCAGAGCATTGTTTACCTACAGAATTACACCCCAGACAACAACAGGCTTGTCTCCAGCAGAAATGCTCATGGGAAGGAAGTTAAGATCTACACTGGATCTGTTACAACCCAACCTCTTGGGGAGAATTCAGAGGAAACAATTACAGGCTAAAGAGAGCTATGACAAGCATGCCAAGCTCTGAACATTAGAGGTTTAAGAAAGAAACTTTGGACCGGGGAAAAGGTGGATTCCACCGACCATGCAAGACTCATCGGGTCCTGTCTTACACACAGTTAAATTAGGACACTGACAAATAGTAAAACGCCATGTGGACCAAATCCGGAAGAGAGGAAAAAAAACCAAGCCCTGAGGAGAGTCCAGTAGTTGTTCCGATAGACCAATAAGGAATAAGTACAAAGCCAGGAAGTACCACAACCCACAGAGAAGTGTTAAGTACTTCAGAGATGTCACCAAATAGCACCAGAAGATCCTCAGAGAGGTGGCCAAAGTGTACCAGGCATGCCCACACATGTAAATAATTCTGTGCAAAAGCAAATTCCAAAGCATTCAGTGAGGATGAGAATGTCTCAAATTTACCTCAATGACTATATTAGATACATATTCAGGGGAAGAGATAATAGTAGCATCTTAAGAAGGGGGGAATGTAGTGACATAGTCCTGGAGAGAGGCTGAATGTCTGCCGGAAGTTCAGAGTGAGCAGAGAAAGCTGGGCTGTGAGAGTTAAGTGACAGCAAGTGATATAGCGGGCATTGTTAATGTTACCTGGCTAGATATAGTGAGGGTTAGCTAGAAAGTTAGCCATAGAAAGTATATTATTTATGTAACAGAGCCAGTTAATCAATAAAGAATCAAGTTCACCTTAACAGACTTATAGTGTGCTTAAGACACCTCATCCAAGACAGACTAGGGCGATATCGAGATACAACACTTACCAGGTTTGTATAAATAGGAATAAAAAGTTTCAAGGGTATTAAACGTTTCACATCGTATTGCACACGGTACATAAAATGGATCGTCTTGTGGTGCACAAAAAAAAAAAAGACTCCCTTTCGAAGGGAGGCTCGATCAGTGTTTTTTGCAATACCAAACAAGCCCAAATTTCCCACCGACTGCATCAGCAGCATTGGTATACTTTATAGTGTAATGCTTCATGAAAATAAACAGGTTCACACAGGCAGTATTTGTCCAAACTGTTTATTGTGAACACAGGTAAAAGAAATAAAAAGAAAAGGATCGCTGTCAGACGTGGATCACAGCAAAGAAATAATAATAAAATAACTGTCTCTCACTTGCTGTCCACTTCACAGAGCCGTTTCAAAATGATTATGCCAGAGAATATGTTCTTGTGTGAGTATACATTTATATTAAACTTTTTTTCCTTCATATAAAGCTACAGTTTTTTTTATTTATTTATTTTCAAAATAGGCAGTGTTAATCACAGGTATGTCAAACTGTATAACAGCGCAAGTGTAGTAATAAAATATGTCTTTAAATAAATAGTCTGCCGAGGCTGTCGTTAGTTTAGGCTTGACTGTAGAAAGCTTTCATTAACTCCTAGTTATCGACAGCATTTTGTTGTTGTTCACTCTTTGTAGGTTGAAGCTCGGGACCAATGAAAACTTGATGCTAATGAGGTAATCATTAACCTTTCTCTCAATTCGTTAAAAATATGCCTTAGTAGACGCAAATCATTGGGGCTTAACGATACATCTTAATTATCTCTTATGAATAGCAACTGCCGTTAAATAGGCAGCTATGGACTGAATCCAATCATGTACTACTGTTTTCATTTCGACAGGAGTTAACCTGTTATGAATAGACCCCAATGTTCCATTGCAGTAATCTATATAACTTTGATTTATGGTTTATTTTTAATGGAAAACAATGTAGAATCTTTTGTTTTAGCCCTTGTGTCGTTTTTTTTATTTTATTTAAATTTTTTTTTCAAATTTAGATCAGGACTTTGACTAGGCCATTCCAGGACCTTAATTTTATTTTTCTTTAACTATTTTGAAGTAGATTTTGATGTGTGCTTTGGATCGTTGTTGTGTTGGAACGTCCAGTTGCGCTTTAAACCAAGTTTTCTAGTGGAGGGTTTCAGATGATTGGCCTATATCTTTTGGTATGCTGTGAAATCCATTTTACCATGTATTAAAACTAAATTTCATGTGCCATTAGAGGAGAAACAGATGCACAGAAGGATACTACCACCTCCATACTTGACAGTAGGTATGGTGTTCTTTTCTTTATAAATCTCGCTTTCTTCAATCGTAACGACTATCACCATGACAAAATAGCTTGATTTTTGCTTCATTACTCCACAAAACCTTTGACCAGAACTCATATCCATTCTTCAAATGCTGTTTTGCAAACTTTAAGCGATTGTTCTTGTGATGCTTTCCTTGGAGTGTCTTTTTCCTTGGCCTTCACCATTCAATACTCTACTTATGGTTGAAATGGAAACCCCAATCCCACTTTCAGCCAATTAACTTTAAATAGCTTTGGCAGTCAATCTTGAATTGTTATTAACCTTCCTCACAAATGCTTGGAAATCTTTGTGTATCCTTCACCAGCTTTATGACTAAATCATGGCCTGCCTAAGGTCTTCAGATAGCTCTTTATGTTTTTCCATATTGACTTATTGGTAATGACAGAAAGCATCCAATGCCTAACCCTATTATACTCTCCATGAATGTTCACCTACAATCCAGCATTTTCTAGACTTTTCTAGAATTAGGTTCTGCATTATCATATTGAAATTTCTAGCACCTTGTAGACAATACTATCATAGCATCAAAGGTTATGAATACTTTTGAATTAGCATTTTTGGAGTTTTGCAAAACAAAAATGCTGAAATAAATAATTGTAGACAATTATTTGTAACTTTTTTTTTCCTCATTCACAAAAGCAAAACTTTGCTGCAAAAGATTCTTCCTAAAATTCCTTTTCGAGACATTTCTAGAAATTATAAATGTGGGGTATGTACACTTTTGACTACAACTGTACATGATGCTCCCCACAGTATCATAACTAAGCTTTAAATATAATATGATAAATATGTTTCACAATTAAGTGATAGTAATAGTCAGTACATTGATAAATTTCCCTGGCTGTAAAGCCCTGGGTTGATTTGTTTAGGTGCTGTAGAAAACGGGTGCATGTGTGGTGATGTGTTTTGAGATGTACATGAATATGGAGATACATACCATATGTAAAACAAAATGTGTTTGCAGTGTGTTTTATCCTTTGAGTCCCTCTATTACCTTACTTTTCCCTGATAAGATTCTAAATTTTTTTTTTCTTTAATACATTACCAAGTGAAGCTGACAGCTATAAGGAAAATGATAAATTAACATGCCCATCTGATTCGATTTTGATTGCTGATTATGCATAGCTATTCACCAAAGCCCTTGTCAATGCTTCACGAATAATTCTGGTTTACCATCATTATACAAAAAAAAAAGAACATCAAAATTATTGACAAGTCCCCTTACACAATGGCTGATTTAAATTAAAAGAATGTCAAATCAATAAACCTACAATTATGAGCATCCTGCAATGATGGATATCTTTGTTCTCATTCATTTGTGAAAAGCATTTTATTTATTTTTTTAATGAAAAGTCACAGCTGCCCAGCAATGTGAGGTCAGTTATAACACAATGTTCCAAATGTGTCATTTCAATTAGCTGTTTTATACTTATTGAAAGAAAACTTTTGGAAAGACTCCCAACAATACAAGTTACAATGTATCATTCAAAGAAGTGGGCTAGATAGGTCAATTAAACCACACTTTAAAGCTACAATTTTAAGAATTAACAAGGGGAACAGAATATGAACACAGTTTAATTTTTTATTAATCATTTGAAAATATATTTTAGACACAAAATAAACTTTACAATGTAAAGATGTTACCGTAAATACTAAGATGTGTCTGTAAGCTGTTGCACACAATTTATGTTTAAATACTATACAGTGCACTAAGCACAATAGTTAATTTCAGTTAACTTCAAATCGCTGTGTTTAATATGTAAGTTCTAAATGGTCATCTAAACCTCTTCAGCCAGAAATTAATTTGTTTCTTCACAATGAGTGGATGACAAAAGCACATTGAATAAGCAGCCACCTATCTTAAGCAGCCAAAAAGAATCAGTTAGTAGCAGCAGGTGGTAGCAGCAGGTATAATCTCTAGTATTAGTAAAAAAAACAAAACATTTCAAAGCAACATTATCAGCTGGTGATCTGTCAACACAGGTTATCTGTGATGGGTGCAGAGGAATTGCTTTTTTCACTTGAAAGATATGCTACTGACACACCAGCTGGAAACTGTACAGCTCTGTTGTGTGCCTGTGTGTACTATTCACCATGCACACAGTGCTGTGCAGTGATTATGTCACGTGACTATATGCAATCTAGGAGGGAAATTAAAATACTACACACTGTAAACAAGGAAATGGATGACAGTATGGATGTCACTATGGGTTACACATTGTATTTGTTTTGCAAGACCTATGGTGAACATATGTCTGACGTACTAGAACTGAAACCAGTCCTTGATACACTTTACCTATAGGCTGTTAATTACAACACAGTTTCACAAGCTTTGATGTGCTTGAATAGAAGTCACGTTGATTTTGATGTCAGTGCATTTATCTTTATCTTTGATGTTTAAAAAAATAATAGTAATCTGTACACATAATTTCTAAAATAGTCCTGTCCACATTCCGCAAAATATGATACTTTACCCGTGACACTGCTGTGAATTCTAAAGAAAATTTCCACGATTTTAACAGGGCCTTAATCATACTATATCTTCCATCCATTTTCAGTTTCATATTACTGTATGTATTTCTACCATTATTTGTCCTTTATTTAAAGTGAACAAAGCCATTGATGGATACCAGATTAGGTACACAAAACAGGTAACGATGTACAGCATGACAAGATTTGACACCATTTCAATTATCCGAAAGACCACTGAAAAATCTAATTGAACATTTACTACTTTCTTTCTTACAATTCTATCCTCACCATGAATCAGTTATCATAAATGCTTTACATTAATGGTGTACAAATTTAGTAAATAGTAAAATACTGCATATAATTATTGATTAAGACTGTTCAATATTAAAACGTGTTACTACAGCTCAGTCTTTAAAACTCTTTGTACTGGATGGAGTGTTTTACTAGGGACAGCACAAATCATCTTCATTATACCGTTCAGATCAACTTTAACAATATGAAAACATCTTTAATTTATTCATATCAAATTCAGAGGGAAGGGAATATTTTCAGTCCCCGTAATTGAACGGTTAATCTAAGTCCTTGTCATGGATAGCTTGGGTGGTGACGTCAGGCCAGGAAGATAGACACAGACAACTCTGGGTTATGAGTGTGCTGCTTGCGTGTTTTAATTATAAATAAAAAGTTTAAACGTGGGCCAAAGCAAACAGACAAAACACAAAATAAAGCGAACACTAAATCAAACAAGTATTGTGCTGGTTTAAAGCCAGCACGAGTAGCAATTGCTTATATTTGTTTCTAGTTCTTACTGTCTCGCTTTCTCGTTCCAGGTAACTACAGACCAGTAAGCCTGACTTCTATTATATGCAAACTTATGGAAACTATAATAAGATCCAAAATGGAAAATTACCTATATGGTAACAGGGTCCTGGGAGACAGTCAACATGGTTTTAGGAAAGGGAGATCGTGTCTAACTAACTTGCTTGATTTTTTGAGGATGCAACATCGATAATGGATAATTGCAAAGCATATGACATGGTTTATTTAGATTTCCAGAAAGCTTTTGACAAAGTCCCGCACAAAAGATTAATTCTCAAACTGAACGCAGTTGGGATTCAAGGAAACACATGTACATGGATTAGGGAGTGGTTAACATGTAGAAAACAGAAAGTACTGATTAGAGGAAAAACCTCAGAATGGAGTGTGGTAACCAGCGGTGTACCACAGGGATCAATATTAGGTCCTCTGCTATTCCTAATCTACATTAATGATTTAGATTCTGGTATAGTAAGCAAACTTGTTAAATTTGCAGACGACACAAAAGTAGGAGGGGTGGCAAACACTGTTGCAGCAGCAAAGGTCATTCAAAATGATCTAGACAAGATTCAGAACTGGGCAGACACATGGCAAATGACATTTAATAAAGAAAAGTGTAAGGCACTGCACGTAGGAAATAAAAATGTACATTATAAATACCATATGGGAGATACTGAAATTGAAGAAGGAATCTATGAAAATGACCTAGGAGTTTTTGTTGACTCAGAAATGTCTTCATCTAGACAATGTGGGGAAGCTATAAAAAAGGCTAACAAGATGCTCGGATACATTGTGAAAAGTGTTGAATTTAAATCAAGGGAAGTAATGTTAAAACTGTACAATGCGCTAATAAGACCTCATCTTGAATAAAGAGTGCAAAGAAGAGCGACCAGAATTATTCCGGGCTTAAAAGGCATGTCATATGCAGACAGGCTAAAAGACTTGAATCTGTTCAGTCTTGAACAAAGAAGACTACGTGGCGACCTAATTCAAGCATTCAAAATTCTAAAAGGTATTGACAGTGTCGACCCAAGGGACTTTTTCAGCCTGAAAAAAGAAACAAGGACCAGGGGTCACAAATGGAGTTTAGACAAAGGGGCATTCAGAACAGAAAATAGGAGACACTTTTTTACACAGAGAATTGTGAGGGTCTGGAATCAACTCCCCAGTAATGTTGTTGAAGCTGACACCCTGGGGTCCTTCAAGAAGCTGCTTGATGAGATTTTGGGATCAATAAGCTACTAACAACCAAACGAGCAAGATGGGCCAAATGGCCTCCTCTCGTTTGTAAACTTTCTTATGTTCTTATGTTCTTATGTTCCACCTCTGAACAGTCAACACTGTTCAATTCAGCCAAAGCTGCAGGTTTTTTATATTGTGGCTGAGGGGTCACCTGACTATCAATGACCTAATTTACCCCTCAACCACACTCGGCAGGGGTTTTATCATATGTGTGGTCAGCAGCCAGTTTATCAATAATCATTCGCTGTTGACATTCTCACGATTTTATGTGGACAGGGCATTTTAACCCCATCCAGGCTGTAAACAATAATAACAAAACGTTGTGTTTTTCTGCACAAACAATACATTTTAAATAATAATACAACAAATAATATAATACACATAGGGGTGGGGTGTACTTCTTCACAGTCCTTTATAGTTAATGTAAGTAGAGTAAATATCTTCAAATTGAATTTTCTTACCTTTTTATGAAGACTGATGTGCTCCTGATGATAAGAGGAAACTAATTTGATGTCTGAGAAGGAGTGTGCACAATACCGGTTGCTGTATTAGTAAATTTCCATTTATTGATTGCAATATTCGAAAGTTACACACATATAGCTTAAACATTTGTCGTTAGACACAACAAATGTAGCACACAGTTATAAACAGAAATCAGATAATGATCAGTTACCTCATTTTCTTGAAGAAAGCTCAGGTATGGCAATGGTCTGTCGCCAGGATTCAGGTAGCTGTTCCCACTTGCACTCTCAAGTGCTTGTCTTAAATATCTTGCCTAACTGTGTGTAAAGTGGAACTTTTTAATCTCTGCTTACACTCTGTTTTCCTGATAATATCTAAACACTGTCAGTTTCATGGCGTGAGTAACAATGCTGTTCTTTAACACAAGGTCAAATGTACCCAACTTTATCAATTCCTCATTCCTTTGAGTCCCGGGTTGGAAAACATCATTCCACAACTGCTTACTTTACAGCTGTGCTGAGCCAGTCTTCTTAAGTGTGCTCACAATATTTGTTTAACCTTTGTTGACCCTTACAGTAGTGTTAGCACTCAGTAAAAAAACTTTGGCTGATCTAGTCTACATTACAGACGACTATGGAAGACAGCAAGAACTGGAGCAGCTCCTGCCAAAGCACTTTAACACCTTAAAAAATACAATATTTGAGTAATTGCAAAATGAACTCTTTCGGAATGGTTGCAAGAAATGTGGAAAGGTGCAGTATATATTAAAAAAAAATAATAATAATAAAAAACAGAGAAACTTACTCTTTAAAGAATGGTGCTTTGTTTATCACACCATACAGGTGAGGTCTTTCTGTTATCAGCTGTGGCTACTTTTTGTCTTGAATGAAGATATGTTGCTGCAGTTATTAAAGTTAAGTTTTCTTACAATAATATTTCGTTATATTTAACAAAGCTAACTGGCTTTCACAAAAGCTCAATAATATTAGTTAACTAATCATGATTTACATATTTTTTTTTTAAAGTTTGGTAAACATTCTTTTTGGCTGACCTGGAAAAAAATGTACACGGAATTGATAACATTAATGTCTGATGTAAAGGCAGAGGTGGATTTTTCAGAAGGAAATGGTTGCAGTTTCTAAAGGATGCACACCAACAGTCTGCTGTTGGTTTAATTCCCAAGATATTTATCTGGGAATCCATCTGCCTCAGAATTCAATTTACCGAATGATTGGGCGGCACCTATGAATTTGTTTGGTAGGTAGTTAGGTAGAATAATAACATCTCACAGGTAATCAGGTTGGAGCACTGTTTTTGCTTTAATATATATCTGTCTACTTCTAAACAAACACCTATACACCAACTGTACAAAATATAACCACATTAACAGCAAAACGCAACAGTATGAAAAAGGTTCACAAGTTGGTAAGTTTTGACATGCTGTTGCCACCATAATTCACAAAATAATGTTTGTGGTATTCAATTTTAGAAATGGATTCAGTCATATTAACTTTATCCTGTTGTAGAATATAATCTTGCTCATATACAAAGCTCATAAGAAGATGATCTAAAAATAAATTAATGTGTGAGTTTGATGTACTGGGCCCACTGTAACTCTATGCATTCGCTCAAGGACTATGCTTTTGTATACATGTGGCCATGTTAAAATTGTCAATCAAATATCCAATTTAATCTGATCATGTTTTCATGTTTTGCAGATGGATTTCTTCAGCGATGGAAAATTAAAATAAAAAATAGCATATTTACATTCTATATTATTGTGCTGGGTCTTCACCCTGTCACTTACAGTACCATAACATAGATATCACAAAAGCAGTAATATGAACAAACATTGTTATGCATCCCTGTAAGAGGAGCTTGTGTGAGTCTGCAAATCCACTGCTGACACATCTACTGCTGCTAGTATCTCATAAACCATTCAGGCTGGCAACTTCATATTTTCAGTGTTGTGGTACCTCCTCAGGCAAAATCTAACCCTTGACTTTGATCTATGACCTAAGATGGCCTGCCATATTGGGGTCATGTGACTTTTTGGTTTGCGGGTGAAGATAAAATGTTTCAGCTTGATACTCAGTACATAATAATTTTCCTGACTTTTTGCAAAGCTGCTCCCTCCACAGTGTAAAAGCCCTGCATCTCACCCACCATTTCAAATATTGACTTCATATTTGCAGAGTTATATGGCCATGTGACCTTTGAAGCTGCAACTGCGTAGTGACAGTAGATCAGACAGAAATGCTGAATAGACTGATGATGCTACAGTTAATGAAAGACTAAACACAAGGCAGAAACTCCAGTTTGCCTCTTTAGTCAGCACGGAAGCCACAAGCACATTTTGAGTAAATCCCTTAAGGCTCTAGCAGATGACAGGTACCGCTGCTGTAGTGATGAGGTGCTGAAGGAGATAGCAGCGACAATAGATTGAGCTAGGAAACCAGGAAAGGGAGCAATTCAAACAAGAGTCCTCATCCCTTTTGTCAAGTCCGTATTTCAAGGCATAGTAAGATACCAGCAGCTACTGGAGTTCTGGCTATAGCTGAAGACTGGCAGATGCCCATGGACCTGAGAAACAGTTAATATTTCCAAGTTTTGTTGGAGCTTACTGTACACTGGGAGGAGCGCATAAAGGAGTCAAGTGAAAGAAAGAGAAATAAGTAGGAGCTTGTACATCAATGCTGTACTACTGGTTGCTGGGCATGATGTGACCCAATAAAAGTGGGCTGTAGGGGTTTCACTGGTCAGTACCCATGGAGGACACTTCAGACACTTGGTCTCAAGCAAGGAGAGAAAGAGACATTTTTACCATCAATGAAGCAGCAGGGAGAGCTGCGAGGTGGCTGTGGATCAAGAGGCAGGATCAGTGGCCTACACAGTAGTTGCTAATTGGGGTTACCTTAGCTGGGTCACCTGAGAGAGGGTGTATGCTGTTGAATAACCCAAAACACCCCAGGACCATCACTGGCAATGTGTCTAATGCATCATGTGTGTGTAGTTTTTTTTTGCTAAAACTGTACATTGTTATTCATTTACCTCATTGACATACTTTCACAGCAAATCCTATTTAAGGCTATTATAAATTAAATCAAATGTATCATTTTAATATCCATTATATCTGGAAGAAATCCATACCCATTTTCTATTAAAGAAACTGTCTGTGACACATAATAATACTGAAAATATTAGTGCTGAACTGCTTGCTAACTTGATTAATTGAGCCTGGTGCTCTGCAGAATTGAAATGGAATGTATCCAAAGTACAAGTACCTTCAGGAATGGTCTTAACATTTCTGTCCCCAGACCCAGGAAATATCTGAATGTGTAGGTTTGTTTGGTAATTAAAAATGAAAAAGAGCCTTAAAAAGATCTCACTTATTTTTTATTTCAAATATTGCATTGTTCTAGAACAGAGAAAAAAAAAAAAACTTGAGTGCCAGATTTTGAAGTTTAAAGTTACATTTTCTGTGTATAACTACAACTTTTGTGGCAACTATATATTTTCAGTGTTGAGGGAACTCCTAAGGGAAAATCCAACGGTACCCTTCTCTTTGACTTGTGACCTAAGATGGTTGCCATATTTGAGTCAGGTGACCTTTTGGTTACCAGGATAAATAAAGACTTGATGCTTTGAGGTACTGGCTTCATACTCGATACACATATGTACTCCTTCAGTCAAGTTTAATGATGGGTAAAAATAACACTTTTCTGGCAGTTTCAAATGTATTTTTGTTAAAAGCTTAATGTAAAGGGATATGCATCTCTGAGTAAATGACTATAAGAAAACAATCTGTGCCATTGATATGGTTAAAACAATGTGCAATGTAGCACTGTTTTTACTTTACAACAGCTGGAATCAAACTTTATTGACAGAATAATAGAAAACAGCAGTGTATGAACTGTACATACAGTACACAATCTCAGTGCGTGGTCTGTATCAGCGATGTGAAAGCAACAAGTCACATGACCACAGTACAGCTTCCATCTTAGGTCAAAATTAAGGAGTTTTCATAACATCTCATATGAATTATGAGATAAATCAGTAGATTTAAATAACCAGATTATTGAAAAGAAACAAGCAGCTACATCTAGTCAAGTCTATTTAGTCCTCACATTCCCACCCCTCTATCAGACCAGGCATCTTCAGGTATTCAAATTGTATATATAGCTCAAGATATTTTCTTACCACAATTACTCCAACTCTCTCCTCAGGCATCATTTGAAATACTTTTTTAGAGTTCACTTGAAGTCTCTTGTTTTTATTGTCTGGTGGCTCTTTTGGTATTTTTGCAGTGTCTCTTCACCCGTTTTGTTATATTTCACATTGTACCCATCAGAGCCAAACGTTTTCATTTAATTGTGCAGTACTGGCTATGTGGCAGACTGTTGTGCAATGTTCTGTCTAATTTGTAGTCTCCTCTCAGGTCTTCAGATTTTGTTGTGTAATTTTTTTCATTATTTTTCGATTCCCCCATTTCACTCTTTGTTTTCAGTTGTTTCAGATCACTGCAGACTATCATCTGCCTCTTTGAGCCCTATTTAAAAAGCAATTGCCTGCCAGTAAATAGATAGGACTTGAATGCTCTTTTGGGTACGTGCTTTGTACTTTACTACACACAAGTATTCAGTTATTCTGGCATTGATTGCAAAATGTTTCTTTGTATTTATATCAGGCCTTACACTTACTTCCCCCTTCTCTTCTCTGCCATCTGTCTGGATATCCCTTCAATCTTTTTTATTGCTTTTCCATCAGTAAAATGGATCCAGGTCCCTTGATTTTAATTGAAACGGTAAAACATGACCATGGAACAGGTTAAGTTGAATATCAAAATTGTGTCAATATATTCCTAAAGAGACACATGAACAGATTACTTATTTTTATTTTGTATTTTTTTGCATAAGGTTAATTTCTGTATACAAAGATGTTTACCTAATCTTGCATGACTCCCATATGAAACTTGTAATCTTTTTTCTGCACATGGTCGGTATTGTGAAAGGATTCTTTCTAATGGTTGCAGGTATACACAGTGCAAGGACACAGAGACAGTTATTCGATGTTGCTATTAGGGTTCCAGCAATGGTCTCCCTAGTGCGGGAGAAAACACAGTGTTTACACTGTGTAAAATCTCTCAAAACAAAACACATTTCAAAACACAGCTAATACAGGTGGCCAAGCTCAGGCCATGAGCTATTGCTACTATAAACCTGAAAATAATACAAATTGAATATAAAGAACAATAATAATACAACAGTTAAGATAATTCTGGTATTTCCCGTCTAAAAGTTTAACCGTGTATATCTGCATGGTAATTGTGTAGTTTCCCAGTTGTTATACTATTAATTTACCTTAGTTTACCATGGTTTGCAATGTCTTTTAATATGCTTTACCATACTTCTCTTTGCAATGTGTATCTCTGCTTTTCCATGCTTTCACTATGCTTTAATACACTTTGCTGTAGCATGACTGTAGTTCTGATTCGATTTTTTCAGGGTAATACACTGATGTTGTAATTTCAAACATTTTGTGATGGTTATTACATCTTTCTGTGTCAGATTCCCTCTTATTTATATGAGCCAATTTCTCTTTAGAATCCATTCTAGGATTGGAAAATCAATCTTATTTTTTTTTATTTAAATCCTTGAAACACTTTATAAAACCATCCTCGATGTTTTCAGAGTTGGTAACAGAACACATCTAAGGGAAGTACTGCAGGAAATTCGCCTAATTAGTGCCTGTTTCGCTTGATTTACCCAATTTGCTCAATTTGTCAAAATCACCTGATGCTTTGCCTATTATTTACTACCCTTAGCAAATTCTGTCTAAATGAATGCCATAAGAGTTGGCAACACAGGGGCTTAGCAAAATGTGACATGCTGAGCCTCACTGGACTTAATTCTTCTGCTGCTATTATGCACCCTCAGGGGGTTCATTCAATTTAGCTAACAATCTGCAGTTTAAAGGATTTTGTGCATTATTGCAGTGTGTGCTTCATTCGATAAAACAAGTTTTCCAATTTCATGGTCTTAACTTAAAAAAAATGATTTCCATTACATGAAGTTCAGAGTTAAAACTTCATGCTGATATTGGACTCTGCTCTCGCCAAGATAAGCACCAACTAAGACATAGCTTCTTTTACTGTAAACTAATGTGATCCATCTATGTTTCCTTCCATATGATGATGTAGATATCTTTCTGCCTGGTGTTGATGGCTGAAGTGTAATGCTGGCAACAGGGATCAGCCTATTTTGCCTCCCTGGCGTACCAGCATACACAATGGCTGCAATGCTGGCTCCAGGGATCAACCTCCCTAGGGCATCAGCATGACAACTGTCTGGACTGAGCTGAGTAAGGTACTTCTCTGGGGTTTTCAAGTGGGCACCTTCCATCCTTGGTGTTTCGTCGACAAGCCCACGACACCTTAAGAGGACACGCCAGTGATTCTGGCATCCCAGCATCACCCCCCTCCCTCCCCCACTCAGCTAAGCCCAGCTTACTTACCTTCCTTTACACCGATGTTGCTTTCTTTCCACGATGCTTGAGGTCCCCAACCAGAATCTCCTCTCTGCTGCTTCAGATAAGTTCTTCACTATGTGTCGCAACTCTTGACCACTGGATACAATGTCTCTGAGAAACCGAGTTGTAGAGTGTGCCACAAATACTCAACAACCTCCCTCCACTGGGTAAACCTGGACTCTCCATCTTCACTGTTCCGCTTCAGCAACCAGTTGAGCGTACCAAAGTTTCTTCCTTTCATACGTTTCATCCACAACATCCTCCCATGGCACTGTTCATTCTACCAGGTAAACAAGGCGTGATGATTCAGACCAAAAGACAATATCAGGTCGAAGGTTAGTGGTGGCAATCTCAGAGTGGAAAATAAGCTGTTGTCCAAAATCTGCCAGCATTCTCCAGTCTCTAGCATCTTCTAGTTGTCCTAGATGAGTTTTGGTTGTAATACCTTTTCTTGGTGGTTGCTCCTCTGGACAGAAGAATGTTGTTCTTCATGTGTCATATATCGCTGGAATTGGTTGCATCCTGTTGGTCATGCTGTGCTTGTCTTCCAGTGCTAAAGCCAAACATCGCAGCACCTGGTCATGATGTGTAGTAAACCGTCCTTGGCTAAGACCCACCTTACATCCTGTCAAAATATGTTTTAATGTAGCTGCCGATGAACAACAAAGGACACCATGGATCCTCTCCGACCCATAGATTATGGTTCTGTGGTGATGGTAGAATATCATATGTTGACCTGATGAGGAAACTGATCATGCTCAGTTTCATTGTCTATAGATCTCGGCAGCCAGTTTTGCGTTGTTCCACACTCTCCAATCTCGTCCATCCTCCCTGCTTGGCCTGGAAAACTGCCTTTACGCACCTCATCCTCTCCTCCTGCTTTTGCACCTCGTTGAATACCAGCTTCCTCTGTTGAGCTGGGGCTACTTTGTGCCATGTAGGAGGAGCTGAACTGAGACCAAGGCCTCCTCTTCCATGCTGTACTTGCCCCATCATATCACTGATACAAAGGGTAGTCTTGCATCTTCCACAGCTTCCTTTGCCACCCACTTTCTTCCAGTTTTCAACACAGGTGCTGCCACCCTCACGCATTTGTTATGTGACTCTACCTATGTAATTTCCAACTGAACCTTGGTACACTTAAACTCCTCGGTTAGAGATGAGACTGGCAGCTGCAGCATCCCTTTATCATACAGTCCCACTCTGCTGAGGCAGCATGGAACTCCTAACCATTTCCTGACGTATGAACTGATTAACACTTCCAGTTTCTCTGCTGTTGTCAAGGAAACCTCATACACAGTGAGTGGCCACAGAAGTCTTGGGAATAGACCAAACTGAAAGCACCAGAGTTTCAGTTTGCCCGGTAAAGCGTTGCTGTCTATGCTGTTCAACCCTTAATTTGACTTTATCGAATTATTTTTAACTGATCTGTAAAAGGACTTTCTTCCCAACAGTTTCCATTTCTCACCTGAAGAAGAGACCCTTAGTTGTACTTCTCATATATGGATAAACACGTCTTATCCTGTCCTACATATCAGATTCTCCTAAGCCAGCCATTGAAGACATTATAGAAAAAATATAAGCTAGAGATAAGTTAATCCTTCAACAAAGCTTTCAGGATGAACCACACATAAAATCTAACCAGTTTATCTACAGGTTTGCTAGTTAGAAAATCTGCTTAAAGATGACTGACTTGGTAGCGATCATTGGCTTTTATGTTTCTGGTTGGTTTATAGTGTATCTTTGTATGTGTGGATATACAGACACTTATTTACACAGTAGTTTCAATTAGTGTCCATAGTGATCATATACCACAGTATGGTGTGCGTACAAAAGAGCAGGTATGGAGGTTGGAATATTAGGCCTCCTTTCCCAGTATACATTGTATTGTTAGATATTTGCATATTAATCTTGTTTTGCATCAAAATGACTCCACAGGCTGACATACATTATTCCAATGCAGGATTTGGGGGATTATAATTAGGGCTTCTGATTTTCTGTGTTTTCCGTTTTTCGCATTTAAAAATTCAATTGATACCTGTTAAGCCATTCATGTATCTCAATCACAACTGAGAAAGGTGTTAGTTGTAAAATTGATTTAATTTATCGGGGTTTTCTATGAAACAATTTAATGGGCTTTTAAATTGTAACTCTTACTTTTTCATTTAAAAAGCAGAAGCAACTCCTCTTTATCAATGTAAATACAATGAAGCAGAACAATTGTAATAAAGTGTGCCCAGCACAAAATACTTAATTTTTCATTATAGTTAATAACGATGAATCGCTTATTAAAATGTTGTGATCTCATTTGTACATTCTTCTTGTTAATCAAAAATTAAGGCTTGGCCAATTTAAAAGCCAATTGAGTTGTTTCACAGAAAAAACACATAAAGTAAATCAATTTTACTATTCACTCGTTCCTCAGTTGTGATTAAGATACATAAATGGCTCAACAGGTATCAATTTAATTCTTAAAGGTGAGTAGAAAAGTCAGGGTAAAGCACCGAAAATCAGAGGCCCTAATTATAATCTCTGAATAGCTCTTAATTGTGTGGAGCAGTGCATATAGTAATATAGTACATAGGTAATGGAAAGCATAGCCTGCTGTGGTTTCCTCATTTCAAATACAGTGCAGACTTTAGGAAAAAAAAAAAAAATCAGAGTATGACAAATTACCTAGATGACATTATTTTGTCTGCATTATGAAATTATTCCTCAAACCAGAAATATGCTCAGAAACCTGAGAGTTCTGTATTGCTCCAGGGTCAAGAATTATTCTAATAGCTAAAAGCTCTGAACAGAGGAGATTAATAACGGACAATGGGTTTTAAAAAAAAGACTAAATTAAATCTAGCCACCCCTGAAATTAAACAATGACTACAGCCAACCTTGCAATTAAAAAAAATAAACACTTACACCATTGGTTTTTGCGTTTTGACTTGTTTTTACCACAAAATTGCTAATGTCTAGCCTTTACCTCTCAATATGCGAGCCACATTGTGGGGCTCGATGAGACGTATGGCTCAAGAGACATCTGTTGGACACCACTACTCGTCATCCCATAGGAAGGCAAAATTATGTTAACGTAATATTTCAGAGAAAATGATCTTCCTAGGTGTTTACAGCCACTTATATTAAAGTGTAACAGCTCACCTTGTAGTGTTTACAAAGAACATATTACTTCCTTTGCTATATTTTGCACTGTCCGTATCACAGAGATATAGTTTCACATCAGGGAAATAAACTTCTAAACTTTACTTAGGAGGGTTTGCCAGGAAAATAGAATGAAATATTGTGTTGTATACATAGCATGCCCCCTTTCCAATTCTAGTGCTCTGATTAAAATGATTGGAATATTGTGGGAAGAGAACGTGAGCATTGTTGCAAGAGGGAGCATAATTTGGCAAACGCTCTTGAGTATGAAATAATGTAAATCCCAGGTGATTTAAGGCCTGGCCATGATGTGTGAATAAAAATAACAAAACACTTGATTATGTTTAAAAAAAAAAAAATACAACACAGGACACAGCAAGGGCTGTTTTTTTTTTGTAAATGCTGCGTAACACTTTAAAATCACTTATACAAAAAAAAAAAAAAGTTTAAACATTCTCTACCATAGTAGATCATGCAAAAGACCCCAATATGTGCATGACATATTGAGACAGTCTAGTTTAAAGGATAAACGTCTCCCCATATTTTCATCTAAGTTGTGTGTCTGGCCTGTTGGTGGATAGATGCTGTGTCCATTATTTTCACTACATGAGCACACCATTCTGCAGCATGAACATTTCAGTTTACTGAAAGCAATTAAAAGCTTGTAGAGGTTTTTTTTAATTGTATTATTTATTTCAGTGCTGTAGCAGTTTTGTTCGTGCATTGAGGGGGACGGCAGCGAGCTACTCTAGGACGGCCAGGAAGGCCCCAGCCCCTCGTCGCGGCAGGATCGCCATCAAGGCAGGCCGCTATGACAGGACTTTGTCTGAGGAAGCCTTCCGGGTGAAGTTGGCAAATGACATTTAATAGAGAAAAGTGTAAGGTACTGCACGCAGGAAATAAAAATGTACATTATAAATATCATATGGGAGATATTGAAATTGGAGAAGGAATCTATGAAAAAGACCTAGGAGTTTTTGTTGACTCAGAAGTGTCTTCATCTAGACAATGTGGGGCAGCTATAAAAAAGGCTAACAAGATGCTCGGATATATTGTGAAAAGTGTTACATTTAAATCAAGGGAAGTAATGTTAAAACTGTACAATGCACTAGTAAGACCTCATCTTGAATATTGTGTGCAGTTCTGGTCACCTCGCTATAAAAAAGATATTGCTGCTCTAGAAAGAGTGCAAAGAGCGACCAGAATTATTCCGGGCTTAAAAGGCATGTCATATGAAGACAGGCTAAAAGAATTGAATCTGTTCAGTCTTGAACAAAGAAGACTACATGGCGACCTAATTCAAGCATTCAAAATTCTAAAAGGTATTGACAGTGTCGACCCAAGGGACTTTTTCAGCCTGAAAAAAGAAACAAGGACCAGGGGTCACAAATGGAGTTTAGAAAAAGGGGCATTCAGAACAGAAAATAGGAGACACTTTTTTACACAGAGAATTGTGAGGGTCTGGAATCAACTCCCCAGTAATGTTGTTGAAGCTGACACCCTGGGATCCTTCAAGAAGCTGCTTGATGAGATTTTGGGATCAATAAGCTACTAACAACCAAACGAGCAAGATAGGCCGAATGGCCTCCTCTCGTTTGTAAACTTTCTTATGTTCTTATGTTCTTATGTTCTTAAGTTCTGCTAGCGGCCTTGCTGAACGGCTGGGGCCTGTAGAAGGAGGGACACCTGGTAACAGCACTGGAGCATAGCATGTTTTTTGCTCGATTAATTTGTATAACAGAAAAACAAAACACAGGGAATACAGCCAGTGGCTAAACCAGACACTGATTGAGATCTACAAAAAATTTTCTTCACTCAAATGGTCAAACAAGGTTATTGTCATGTCCAAGTAATTACTTCTATATGTGTATATACTGTATGTATATGTATATATACATCTTATTGAAAACAAGACATTTTGTGTTTGAATTGAACGTAATGGTCTCGAGGAGTCGAATGGATCAAAGTTCAACCATATTTTCTTCTAGAGGAATTATCACTTTTTGACATCACTACTGTGATATTATGCCTCTTGTTATGAATGGCTGAGGATGCAAATAAAGCCTTTTATCCATGTGAGTGTGTGTGTGTCTATTATATATATATATATATATATATATATATATATATATATATATATATATATATATATATATATATACAACTATTCTATAATATAACATACTGTCATCATGTAAATAAGTCATAACCACAAATAAGTCACTTACATTTATTCATACTCTAGCCTATTGGGACAGGTTTCTCAATGGGTATCCAGTCTTTTATATTGGAATTCCATTTGCCTTAAAATGTTATCTTTAATACTGTATAGAGACATCAGTTTGTCACTTCCAATCAGTAAGCACCACAAGGAGTCTTCCAGAGAGAGATGTTCCACTGGCAGCTTTTCACCCACAAAACAAGGCTAAACACAGTCAGTTAGCATCAGTGTCTAAAGTTATACACAGACCTTTTGTCAAAGTCCATTAGCCTTAAAAGGTTTTACGGTACTGTGGTTTAACAAATTGTAGTAGAGCATAGGAAAAGTGTAGTGAAGCATGGGAAACCATAAAGAGGCATAGTGGTGCAGAGTTTAAAAAACATAATTGTGGTAAGTGCATAACATAACCACGGTAGACTGAAATACAGGTTAATAGATTATGGCAGGGCAGAAGCCCTGCTGGTGTAAATAGTGTTTGGGGGAACGTAAGGTTGGCAGGGATGTGGTTAAATCTGGCTCTCCCAGCAATCAAAGGTGTGGTCATTCTCCGATTATGTAAATGACCACGTGTATATAGTGCTGGCTTGTATTTTAACCCCTTCAGTGCTAAGGGGCGTACGCCATACGTCCTAAAATAAATCTCATTTAAATTTTTTTTACAATGTGAGGAATGGTTTATGCTCTGAAAGCATGTGCATGGTGTATCGGTCACATCATTTAAAAAGTGCATGATTGACGTGCAAACTGCCCTGTATACGATTTCTCTGTGTTATTTAATGTCAGATGTGGAAGTCAAACAAGCAAACAAAAATGTCTGTATTATATTTTTTATAGTGCTTTGATTGGCACAACATTCGATTGATAAAACTTTTAGGGCATCTAAGGACCTATTTTTAGCAAACTTAATCTTACCTTCATAGTTATTCTCAGAACTCATCGATCGCTATTGATTACTGAATGCTGTCTCTGTTGTACCTTGGCATATGTGGTAGTAAATCAGTGTTTGGGCACTCTATTGTCCAATTGCTTCCGACATTTTAGGATATGTGTGGGAGGGTTTAGTCTCTCCACATGTGATTGGTGAATTGAACATGTCATGGTAAATGATTGATGCGTAAACTGGCCAATAGGATTTCTCTGTGTTGTTCAGTCTGGAATCCAGTAAATCAAATAAACAAACTGAAGAGTTTTGTATTTCGGATCGTGGTTTGATTTGAGTAAATCCTGACGGCTACAACAATTAGAAGACTCACAGGAGATATTTTTTTGTCAAATTTTATTTTATTTTCAACAGTTATTTTCAGTATTAATCAATCGTTATTGATTGCTGTATACTGTCCCAGGCTATGTTGCACCATCCGCATTAATAATAATATTATAAAATATTGGTATATTGGTGCCCTAAAGGCTGCGAGTGAGTAATCAATTACACAATTTATGTAGCGGGATTTAGTCTTTAGAAATTATATTTTGAATTTAGTTTTTGTCTACATTAAAAAATATGTATAGTTTACATATTGACCTGACGATGTATGTTCTGTTTTAAATGTTTATTATTATTATTATTATTATTATTATTATTATTATTATTATTATTATTATTATTATTATTATACAAATGTTGACGCAGCCATTACAGAAACATACTAATTCATAACATATTAACAATGCAAGACACATGCAATTTGTCTAATTACCATGTTAGTAAATTACTTTTTTAGGGCTCAGAAATTGCAATTTGTTATTGTTTTTCCCACTTAATCTGCAATATCTCAATCAGTTGAGTAGATATGACCAAGTGAATTATATCATTGGACAGTTCAGATTGTGCTGAAAAAAACAATATATAGGTTTCTCACAGAGACCTGTGAGAAATTCGACTTTTAAACAATTCAGTCCCAAATTAAAGAAAACCCTCTAGCAGCGAAGGGGTTAAGATAATTCACACATTCCCCAAGTAACGTGGTGAAGAATAGAAACACCAATACAAGGCAATAATTACTTGGAAAAGCCCCATCTAGGGATCATACAATTATAATAGCCATTAAAGAGCTGGTGATAAACAGCCAGACAAGAGAGAATCATTAACCAATTTAGCTTTCGGACAAAATGCTGGAAAGAATGGTTATCAATGTGGAAGGAACCAGGACTCCAAAAACAGGGCCATCAATAGTGTATATTGATACAGACCCCTCAGAAGAGATTATTAAAAGTATTGCAAGTATTATAGTATATCCTAAGGTGCAGGATTGTACCTGTATGGTAATACCACTCATCATATTGGCATGGGTCCTGCAAACAGCTCACACTAAAGGCAAGCAGTGTTTAAGTATACACAATGTACTAAGGAAAGACAAAGTTATATTACACTGTTTTGCTTCACAGCAAAGATGCTGTTTGTTTGTTTTGTTTTTTTTCTGCCAAGAAATCTTGCCTGTGAATAAACTCAGTACATCAACATTGCTGGTATTATACAACAACTAAAAAGTTATTTAAAACTACAGCTAAGGCCAAAAGTTTTGCATCATCTAAATTTTTAGGATTGAGACAATTAAAAATAAAAAATAATAATAATACAAAATGATATTGCAAAAGTCTACCGGAAGCCATAATAGTAGTACAGTATATAAGAGTTCAAAATGTCACATTTTTCAATTTGTCAGTTTCTTAACATGTTAACGGAAGATTATTTAACAGGTTTAATTCAACTTTATGAAGCAAAATTAGTTTATTCTACAGGGTGATGCAAAACTTTTGGCTAGAGCTGTACATAGCTGTTGCATTTTGCCGATAGCTGCCTTCATCAGATACATTCAGAAAATTCAAAACTTGAAATTAAATAGTGATGATTAATCAATAGGGAATGAATAGGTGATAATTGAATGACATAGCAAATGAGGGTTTGCCCATCCCCCCAAACCTAAGTTATAAACTTAATTTCAGTCGTTCAGGACAAACCCCACAATGTTATTGAATTGGTAAAAACAAAGTATTTTACTGATGCAGTATGCGAGGAATGAAACAAAACATATTTGGCATTTCATCTATCTGGATTGAAGATCTCGTGCCTGGCCGTCGGATGAGGCAGGAGACCCCCAAAATAATATCCAGATAAGCCTCAATGCTGCAGATAAGTAGTAGAGTGAGATAGATTACTGATTGAAACCAGCTGCAGGTCTGATCAGCTGTCTGGCTGTTGAAGAAGGCAGCTGTTCCACCCCCTCAAAAAAGGGGATCTGACAAGCGACTCAGTATCGATATATTTCGCCAACTCAAGACAGCAAAAAAACAATTAGCTTTCAGGAGAGGAAAACAAAACCATTAACTAACAAGGGAAATAAACCTCTGGGAATCCATGGCTAACTAAATGTCTTTTCTCCAGGCAGGTGCTCTGAAACTATGGACAGAGTGAATGAATTGCTTTTCTGAGATCAGAAATGCTAGCCCTGATGTATAGCTGATATGCCTCAGATGACCACCGCCCTAGCTGTTTAATTAAGTGGTCAGAGACTCTTTGGCAGGAAGCTGAAGAGACTGCTTCGATTCTGAATGAATGGCCTGAATATTTGTCTGCTGGGAATCCACACCTGGACAGAATCTGACGAAGGTGGACAGAATCTGACGAAGGTGGTAAATTAACCAGTGACAAGTGACGATAGTTTTCTTTTTGTTCAAAAACAGAAAAAAGCCAGTAGAAAAAGAATTTCAAGAGTTTTATTGAGTGAAGCAGAGAGGTACCCGGTTCTGAGAATGAAGCTACACCAAGAAAGAATATCTGACGTGATAGGCAAACTAAAGAGGGAGGAAGGCGCCTCGGAGTGCTAGAGCCCTTTGAGGAGTAAGGAGAGTTGAGATTTAGTGAGACTAGGACTGGGAGCACCGAATATGAGTTTATGAAAAAATTGAATGGCTGAAGACCTGCTTTGATGGAAGACCCTTTCTTGTGACTGTTTCGAAGGAACATGAAGAATAAGGCAATAACTGAGGTTGAGTAAGAGGGAAATGGAACATTGAAGGTAGCTTGAAAGTTTTTAAAATAGGTCTAGATAGACCACTATGTTTCAAGGGTGTGTGATGTGATACTGTGAAGCAAAGTTTCATGGGCTTGAAGGATAAGGGGGTATATTGGGTGATTGAACCAGAGAGAGAGACAGCAATGTTATTTAAATAACCTGGAACATGTTTTGCTGTTAATAAAAATTGGTTATAGACTGAGATTTGGAAGACTTTCGAGAGGCATAATTCTTCGGAGAAGAAATAATCTAGGATAATGGAATCTGAAAGTGAGTTTGTAGGAGCAGCGAGCTGCAGCAAATTGGAAATGAAAGAACGACCCAGCGGAATGATTCTCATTGCGTAGTTTAGATGCCCGAGAAGAGACAAGAGCTCAAGTTTTGAGCGTGGGGCTTCTGATAAAAATTATTAAATGACAGATATGATACATTCTATTTTTTCTTGTGGAAGTGAGGCTTTGATAAAGTTGGAGTTGAGATTAATTCCCAGAAATTCAATGGAAGTGGAGGGGTCGAAGGTATTTTCTTCAGCTAAGGGAATTCATAATTTAGAAAATATATTTTTTAGAATAAATAGGTTTTGAGTGGGGTGGGGAGGATCGACAGACAGAGGATCAGAAATTGCAGAAAGGAGGTTTTTGGTAAATAGTGCTAGACAAAGGGAGGGCTACGAGGTTGGTTGAAAATCTATTAGATAGACCATGCAAAAGGTAGGAGACGAACTGGAGGTCGGGGTATTTAATGAGTTCTGAAGTAAGCACTTGGATATTGACAAGGGTGGATTGAAACTTTATTAAAATTTTGGCATGTAATCTTTTTGTTTTAGATTGGGAATGAGAGGCTTGGGTTCTCGGGGCAGATTGTTTTTTACATGTGCATCACCGCAGGTACTGCAAATGTGTAGGAAATTGAGGGAGGAGAAAGAGCAAATGCCCTGGTTAAAATTGTTGCAAACTTGACAACCTCCTGAAAAAATAATGGGACACTCGCGGATGTCCATTGAGCGAGAGGGAGCGAAGAAGACAGGAGCATTAGAGGCAGTTCTAGCAGGGAGACGGGCGGAGGCAGGAAGGGTTAAAGAGCAGGAGATAGTAGAATGTGAGGTAGAGTTACAAATAGAACATGCGAGAAGATGTAAACTGGTAAAGAAGTGAGAAAATAAATCTTGATCTCCAATAGATGCGCTAAAGATATTAAAAAGACAGAAAGATTTCTGCAATTGACAATCCTGCTGCAGGTGTAATCTAGAGTGTTTGCAAGCAAAGAAACAAGGTTAATATCGGCACCTGAAATAATTTGTTGTCGCAGAGGGAGACAGGTTGATCACTGTATACTGTATTTAATTTGATCTATGAGAAAATACCCTTGCATTAACTCTCACATTACTATCAATTGTGTAAAATTGTACCCCCCCAACCCAGTAGGTTTCTAGACCAGACTATTGCTATGTATGTATCTTATCTGATTGTGTAATACCTTGCTGCCTTTCTTTCTTACTCAAAGTTTAACTTTGTGTTTTAACAAACTGTTCCACTGGTGGCTATTTGAACTGCCTCTGCATCTATATCTTTCATTTAATTGAAAATAATCTATGTTGGGGGTTAAAGTCTAATGATTGGGTATATATTAAAGATATTTTAATAACTAGATAATTTTAATAGCTAGTGAATGTGGCATAGTCAGCTAACTATATTATATCAAACTTACTGCTGATCTGTACACATGGGGGGCACAGGAAAGTGAACAAATACATGAAAGGCAAACTGTCTGACCAATTTACTAATATAGTTATTTTAAAAATCACAAAGTGCATTTTTTAATATTTGAAACAGTGTAAGAAATGGGTTCTTTAATGATTTGACTCGACAGCAGTGCATATCTGCATTTCCATAACACTTTACCATGTACTTTGAAGGATAGATTAATCATTGGAGAGATTATATTCAATTGCTTTTCAATGTCTTCTTTCTGTGCTGCCCCCACCCTCTCCTCCTACTGCATTTGTAAAGACCAGCTGCATTAAAACTGCAGTAAGAATGTGTATAAAAAGAACAGGAGTAGCCTAAAGGCATCAAATGTGTCTATAAAATGTGATGAGCCATCTGCTCTGTTGATCAAATTGGGAATAATTCAACAAGAAACAAAAGGTTATCTCACAAAAAAAGAATATATATTATACATATAATACATTACAATACATACAAAATAAATAATTATAGAACAATAAATATCAAATACTGCCTGGTTCAAGCCAGCTCCAGGAAATCAGATATGTTTATTTTCTACAACTGATTTATATTTAACATACTGTAACAAACCTGGGTGTGCTGTAACCGCGTTTAATTTCAGCAGGATTTCAGAGAAGTCAGAGCCAGGAGAATCGCGACCAATCAGAGACTCGGCTTGCCGTGTGAGTGTTACCCAGTTGCAACACTGTTGGCACAAACCAAGGGACGTGATGTTGCAGCAACCGTGTCTAGTATTGGTGGCTGGTGCACAGGGGGCATGCCCTGAATGAGGAGATAAATAGCGGGCTGCTACTGCTGCTGAGACAGAGACACAAGCTGGAGTGAGAGAAAGAGTGCAGCGGAAACAGCCAAGGAAGAGAGCAGAAGAGAAACAGGATGACAGAAACAAGAAACCAGGGACTGCGCTTAGTGGCTGTAGCACACTGCCCAAACAAAGCAGTATGAGTCCCGGCTTCATAAATCATGAATTCGAGAACCTGCAAAGCCTGTGTGAGACTGCTTCATTTTCCCGCAAACATTGCAATACTTAACATCTGTAGACCAGGTGTTTCAAATAAAAAAAAATACATTTGCCAACTGGAATTACACACATTAATTAGATTTTAATTACATCAATTACCATCTTAATGCCTGTGGCTGCAATGCATTAAAAAAAAAAAAAAAAACGTGCTAAAGCTAATCTTTCGGGTTCAATTTTGTAATGCCAATTTAATAGCCCTAGTAATTTTAATAGCCCTAATAACTTTAATAGCTAATAATAATGTTGTTTTTTATGTTTATTGTTTAATCAGTAGCAAATAGGTAAATCAATCTCTTGCAAAATACTTGTACACCACGCACAGGTATCAAAAATGGGATCTCTATGGTGAAAACCGGCCTACATGCCATTTATATTTGTATTATTTATTTTTTCGTTCCTTTGTGGGTTACTCGCCATTTCAACACATTCCAGTCTTGACCTTTGTTGCTCTGCTACAGTTATGATTGTCTACAGATTGGCGTTAACTGCCTTTCTGTTTGCGAGTGAAAAGATTCAATGAGACATATTTTGTTTTACTTGGGAAGTTAAGCACAGTGACCATACTGGGATGCATATAGTTTTTTTGTCCATATAAAGCTTATTGCAGTATGCCTGCCCAACCTATGTACCGATCATCGGCGGCATCTGTCAGTCAATTTGTAGCTTCACTGTGTCACTGTGGCAGGGCAGTAGCCCTGCTGGTGTAAATAGTATTTGGGGGAATGTAATGTTGGCTGGTATGGGGTTAAATCTGTCCCTGCCATTCTCCAATTAAGTCATTGCGTGCTAATTGGAGAATGGCCAAATGTATATTAGGGGAGTATACTCTTGTGAAGGAGAGTTAGGTGAGTGTTTGCAGTGTGATTTTGAAATATACTGTGAAGGCGAATGTCCAACCTGTATTGTTTTGTGTCAACATTTTGTTTTGGCCACTGTGCCTTGTTTCTTTGAGTTTGTGTTTAATAAAAAAAAAAAAAAAAGTGTGCAACAGCGCTTTAAAACTGCAGTCTTTGTCTCCTGCCGGTAACCAGCCTTGCCAGTGACGCTACCCTTTCACAGTCAATACTATGCGTTCTCCCCTATACACATAAGGTAAAAAAAATAATATTAATAATAATATAAAAATGAACATTGTGGGGTTTTTTTTGTGTGTAAAATGGTTTGCTAAAACTTTTAGGTAATAATAAGCTATACTCAGCACCAGGACCCATTGTTAATTATATATCTTATTGATGTTAAACAGAATAACTTAGTAAATTATAATAAATGTATTTAAAGCACAGTGCTATACATACCAGAAATACATTTGCTATATTTGCAGTTGAGTAAATAACCAAATCAATACATGCCAATTGTACACTATAAATAAAGTATTAATAGAGGTTGACAGATAATCTACTGGAAATAAAATTAGAAATGTAGAATCTGCTCTGCGATACATCGGTAAAAATTAAACTCCCTCAGGCACATCACTAAAAATAAAGAAAGAAGTGATCTCAGGTAAGGCAAACTTACTGAGTAAAAGGCAGAAGAGAAAAGCAGATGAACTAACTGGAGGAGAGGTGTCATCAGTCTGTACTGTGTGCCTGAGAATACCTGTGGTCAAACAGTAGCTGGTGACTAGAGATAATAGCTGCCTTACAGAAAAGCTAAACTGTACAAGCCAGTATAAAAACCATCAATACCATGTGTGTTTGGGCAAATCAATATTACCCACTGCACATTCTACAGTTTTAAAACATTTTTTTTTTTTTAATATTACTTTTTTAACTTGCAAAGGCTGTTTTAGTATGCTGGTGTGCGATTATAATTTCTATCAAGAAGATAACAGAATTTATGATTTGATCATTGCATTATTCACATATTTAGGTCAAATAATCCTAAGGTTATTTCAAATCAGCCAAGCTCATGAGTTGCTGGATACAAACTGTGTTTAAAGGGCCCACTAGTGTGTAACAAACTGGCATCCAAACCCACTGAATTGAATGGATAGGCGATGGCTGGACCCAGACCTCAAACCATACGGTTCAAAGACGAACATCGTACCATCCCGACTACAGAGCAAGCTATGTCGTTGAGAGGTCAGTACAGTGCATGTCTGTGGCGGAATGTCCCACCCTTTTATGTTTATAAGTATTTTATGTTGTATGTAGTGCGTTTAATGTTGGTGTTTATGTATAAAATACACAGGATATAAATATGGGTTACGAGCACAAGTGTTTAAAATGTATATTTGTATTTAGGCACAAGGATTGCACAACACTTCACGTGCAGGTAAAATAATGTGAGCACGGGGAATTGCACTTTTATTAATTCACGTGCAGTTGTACCGAGACTCCAACTGACTGATTGATTAGCAATAGCACGGTACAGCTGCATAAAAGCTGCATGTTTTCACACACTCTGGGTTTGTGTGTTCGTGAGTGGAGAACGGGTGAGAGAGAGGAGTTTTTGAGATTAAAAATAACAATTGCTACAGCGTGCTAGAAGTGCCAGTACGGTACTTGTTTGTTAGGTTTGTCCACGTTTGTTTTGTCTGTCTGTTTTGTTTGTTTTGTTTAAATCTTTTTGTTTGTTTTATTATTCACTGCCATTCATCAGTGTTTGGAGTCTATTTCTGGTCTGACGTCACCCCTGCAAAGCCATCCTGTTCGCAATGTCTTACACGCATGTCAGTGTTATTAACTCATCAGCCGCAAGGAGGAGATCCATTATAAATGCATTATAATTTGATATATAAACAAAAGGGTTGTACAATTCTGATGTAAATGGCATTAGAATTGTCAAAAATTATAGTATGTGGTGATTATAGGTCACTTTGAGCTGCTGCTGTGGGAAATAAAAAACTTAAGACGTTTTAACAGTGCTGTTAAGTTCATGTTCCAAAATGCCGCAGACTCAAAGATATAAAAAGGTGTTATATATGTGCAGCTGTTTGCTAATTGAGCAAAACAATTGTATGTGACCACAATACTGCATTTAGGGAATACTTCAGAATAATTATCTCCCTAAAAGGTTGGTGAATGTAAACATACTTCTAAAACTTTATTATTTTTTTTAAATCTGTTTACCAGACAGAGAAAGGTGGGGTTGATCTTTTAGTCACAGCAAGCAGTCTCAGTGGAAAGCCATTTGTTAGTCTCCTATCAGCGCTTGCAGCACATATATATCTAAAACACTGCTTCTTATCCCACGGACTCTGCAATTTGGCAGATTGTATAATAAATAGCCCTACTGAGCACAGTAGGAGTAAACTTCAACTCTATAAAACATTGCCTTTTTAACATAAAAGGACAGCTGTCTTTCACATGTATTCAATTTTGGATTTATACCTCCAAAGAATTTGATTAAACTCAGATTACACGTTCATTGAAGAATATTGGCATTGTAATAAGAAACTGCATATCTCTGGCAAACATTACTAGGTCTTTCAAATATAAGAAATAATATTTTCCAGTTTTCAGGGTCACAGCGCTGGCTGTATTCAGAAAACCTTAACATAGCTTTTAGAAGTTGATTCATGAAACTATTGTGAGACTGTTTCTATAGAGGGTTTGGTGTTCATTATTCTGTTCAAAACATTATAGACCCTTAGAAAACGTTTACATAATGCTTTGATATATGGCCCACTTCATTGTTACAAACACTGTTAGATTCAGAATAGACAATATGCAAGAAGTAACCTATAGCTGTAATGTCTTACCATTCAAAACAGATGTCTGTTCTTCATTGTTGATACCCTTCTGTGCATTCATTGTACAGGCATTCCAGTTTGTTTACATTTTGTAAAGGTTCAGTTTCAGCTCTAGGTATAGTGTTCCATCCCTCTCTGAAGCCTTGTCACTTTGGAGTCTAGTCATAAAGGGTTAACGCCTGTCGAAATGAAAACAGCACTATATGAATGGATTTCGTCCATAACCACCTATTTAACGGCAGTTGCTATTCATAAGAGATAATTCAGATGCGACGTTAAGCCCCATCGTTTTTCGTCTATGAAGACATGTTTTTAACAAATTGAGAGAAAGGTTAATGATTACCTCATTAGCATCATTTTCATTGGTCCGGAGCGTCAACCTGCTATTAGTAAGAGTGAACAAAAGCAAAATGCTGTCGATAACTAGGAGTTATTGAACGCTTTCTACAATCAAGTCTAAACTAACGACAGCCTCGGCACAAAATTTATTTTAAAGACATATTTTATTACTACACTTGCGCTGTTATACAGTTTGACACACCCATGATTAACACTGCCTATTTAAAAAAAAAAAAAAAAACTCTGTAGCTTTATATCAAGGAAAATATTTAATATAAATATATACTCACACAAGAACATATTCTCTGGCATAATCATTTTTAAACAGAGATATGAAGTGGAGAGCAAGTGAGAGACTGAGAACAGACAGACGTTAAGTTATTTTATTATTATTTATTTGCCGAAAATCTTATGTGTGCATATGGAAATGTGTTTATAATGAAAATACAAAGTACTTATTTAAAAAAAAAAAAAATTCTAAATTATGACATGTCCCAAATTTTTGGCAGACATGATAGGGGCATTGGAATCACGTTTTGAAAGCTGCCCGTGACTGGCAGCTGCAGACTTGGGTTTCGGTAGTACTGTCGGTGGATTCTGTTTTTCTTTTTGCAACAGCTATCGACGTCACCCAGGGAATATTAATAATGCTGATGATGTCATCAAAAAGAGGCGGATTTTCGTTCTTGAACGACTGTATACCCATTCATAAAGTGCTTTGCGACAGACTCCTGTATTCTCAGATCATTATATGAATAGCAATATGGACAACTTTCGTAGTTTTAAACAAAATTAGTTTTATTACAACAGTCAGCAAATACTTTTATGAATAGGGCCCTGTGGAAGGGTGTGGGTATTCACTGACACGGGAGACAGAAGTGTATTTGTAAACACCGCACAGGTGCCCAGTTTTATTTGTTTCTTATTTTATTTTTTTCAGGAATTTATTTTAGCCCGCAGAGGGCGCTGTTGTCTGTGGTCTGAATACCGGCAACGGTAAGCAGGACCACAGGGTTACCAACTCAGGTACAGTCAGGTTAATGCTGACTCACTCACAGGTGCTCAAAAGAATAATGAAAATGAAAGGCGAAAGATAAAGGGAAACTAAAACACTGTAATAAAACTACAAAACAAAGGTGCTGCTTACGCTGTGCCCCCACTGCCGCAATGCCGGTCAGCTCAGGTCTCCGTCTACGCTTGGCTATTCTCTATACACTGGGGTTGCCAGAGTTCCCCGCATATATACACGTCCCCTCAGGTACTTAATACTTTATTTTATAAGGTCTTGTTTCTCTAGGCTGGTCGTCTCCCTCATCCATGCTTGCCTATTTGCCAGCATCTCTTTGTATTCTCAATCACAGCCATCCGAATGCATAACCAAGCAAAGTACTTATGGGCCGAGCAATCCCCCAAGGGATCCCACCTCTCAGCCACTCAGAGAGAGGGAAAGCCAACACACCCTCTTCCCCACATCTCCTTGTCATCGCCACGACTGACAGGTGGATCTTACGGGGCTACTGCCCTCGTCCTGCAGTACCACGCATGCGCCAGTCAGTCTTTATAATTTACAGGAGTGCTAACCAAGGTTTCTTACTTTTTATTAACATTAACAGTATTATCACTGGTCTTCATTTACTCTTAAAGATATTTTAGTTCCTTGCTTGTATTATAAATTATAAATACATCAAAACACCAGATTCCAGTAAGCCTTATATCATGCACAATCAGTTGACAATAATTCTTAAAACATGAACAATGGCATTTACAATGTGTTGTTTTTATTTTTTATTATTAAAACATGATTTATACTGTTAAGGTTATGCCCACCAAACATGCTCACAAGAATACGCTCCTATAATATAAGACAGGGTCAAAAGTACCTATTAAATTATACAGTACTTTAATCGGCCAGTTTCTCGAGATGAAAATGTGTTGCTGAATCCTGGTACCTAATTACTCCATGTGTTGTAGCTCACATTAATTGTGTTGCTGCAATTAGACCATGCGACCATGGCAGTTACTAGCTATGAGGACACTGAGGCCATGTCCACTGCTGTTTTTTGCATCATCAATGCTGATGTTCATGTAAAAATTCTAGTAAAGTACAAAAACTCCTAAATTTCCTGTGTTGGTTTGCCGTATAACATAGATTTGGAGGCTGAATAGTAAATACCAAGCAGTCATATAAATACTGCCAGCTATAGCTTGAAACCTAAGTTTGACCTCTGTAAAATATCAACTCGCTGCACGTGACCTATAGCAAAGATGTCAGGATGCAACAGTTAAAATTATTCCCACCTTGTTTATAACATTTGATTAATTTGTAAGTATATTAAAATCTCAGTTTAAAAAGGAAGTCATTATATTGCTAAATTATTTGAGTGTCTTTCAAGCGATTTGGTTTGATTCATATTAAGTTTCAACAACTAAAGCTTTTAGTCTGATTAAAACAAATCTCCCTTTACCATAATTTAGTCACAGTACCTGTCATCAGGGAGACGTGCTTGTTCTCTGAGCTACAATATGTTTAAACTGTAATTCATTAAAATAATTAACTCCCTTGGTTTGTTTGTATCTTAGTTATTTAGCAGGAAGATTGTGTTTTATAGTAAAAGTACAGCACTCCTATAAAAATAACTTGGATTCTATTTCCCATCCCCACTCATACATATACATTTTGAAATGTGTTCAGATTATGCTGTTGTTAAATTCAAATTGGTTACATTTTATATTAAAAGCATGTTGTAACACTCCATATGTTCAGTGAAATCAGGCATGCAAAATGACATAAACCATTCACACCTGTCGGGGCTTATGATTTACTGGACATCCTCCTGCACCGAATAAAAAACGTGTACCACAGTCATTCAGTATCCTCTATGTATGTGCATAGAACATAGAGTCTGACCATTGTAAAGTACAATTTTTTTTTATGTTTAATATTCTTGAGTAAAATCTTCATTTTTGTGATTTACATTAAGTTAATATATTGTGTGTAGGGCGTCTATTATCCAAAATAATTTCACACAGTTTAACGACAACAACTAAGCTGTAGTTTGAAGTCCTTGTAGTGTTTATGGGATTAAAATTGAATAAGAAATGTGATTAATTAACAAAACTGATATAACACCACACTTTCTGTATTTCTATAGGGAAGGAAAACATGCACAAGCTGTAATTATTTATTATAGACATCCCTCATTGCCCTACTGCCATATCTCACATTTTACACTGGAACAGTTTAAAAAAATGTTAGATATGGTATTTTGAACTGACCCCTTGCTGAAGTTAGTTTTTTTGGAGGCATTTATAACAAGTACAATTTTTCATACTGTATTTGATAGAAATATTGACAAAGAAAGCAGTACTGTGTTGTTTTATCTGAACCTGTTAAATCCCCAAAAGCATTATAAAATGTAACAATAGAGAGAGGGTCAGCTCAATTATGGATGGCCCATGGGAAATTCATGGATGAGGACCCTACATGATCTGGAGTTGAAATAAGATCTCACGGTCACCTCTTTATTCTATAGGGCACTCTTTCAAAAACCATGGCATGGCTGAGTAGCACTAGATTGTAAAGATCCATCTACTGTATCTGTGTTGAAATATTCCCAGTTGCCATGTACAACAAAACACCATATCACAAAGCTATTTCACAAGCTGATATACTTTGCTTCAGTTTAACATTTTATCCTAATTTGCCATCTATTACTTTACGCTGTACTCACATGGTACATTGTTTATCACCCTGCATAGTTTACAAAATACTGTGGTATGCTGAACTGCTATTCTTCCTGGTTTGCTTTGAAATACATTGTAAATTCAAGATATCTTATTTTTCAGTCAGGAATGCTTTTTTTTTTCATTTCCTGTTACAATACAATACAATAATGTAATTGCCGCAATAACTTGGTCCATTGGTCTCACCAGTTAGAGCCTTTAGCACAATCAGCTATAGCAAGAAATGAAGCCTCTCGAGACGAAACCTACTGAAAGGTGGAGAAGGGAAAGGTTGTCGGTGGAATAATATATATGAGTTATATTACTGAAATCCAATTTTAAAAATATATACAAAAAAATAAATCCACAAAATGTAAAGGATTGGGTAATTTATCACATTTGTCACACTGAGTTGAGCTAGTGCAACTGAAATTGAATCAATGATGCCATTGCTAAGCGCTTGCAGTACCCTGTAGATCACACCATCTCTTAAATATTGGTGTCATCAATAATGGAGGAGCATCCAATCAGGTAAGATGGGCTGGATGGAGACAATCATTGGTAACAGAGAGGAGTGTGCACGTCATTCTTTAATTTACCCTCCTCAATGTTAGAATTACAAGTGTTTTTTTGAGGTTTTCTTTTGATGTTGTAATGCCGCTGTTTTACTGTATATCTCTGTTGTAATGATCTCCTTGTTCAGTTGAATGCAAAATTGTACCGTTCTGTCCTGATTTTTAAAATAATAAAAACTGTTTTCCAAAACGGTTTAATTGAACCAATTAAACTTCCATCAAAGTCATAAAGTAGGTGGCCCATCCCCGCCCTGATCACTCAGCTAATATAAGTGAAGATTAAACAATAATAGATATAATAGATAATACAGTCACCACCACTTACACCTCACAGGGTTATTTTGGGCAGACATTTATGTTGGACAAGTAGCGTTTGCTGTTTTTCATTCCTGTTGATTTCAATAACAAAGACATTGTTTATCACCATGTTAAGTAAGTCGTATATACAACGTGGTAATGAACCTGATTATGGTTGAAGGTGAAGGTAATGGGTGAAGGTAATGGGAGTACTCTGTAAATAATGTGTGTTTGTAAACTGTGTTATTCTTGTTCAGATCTGTTATCGTTCTCTGTGTGTTTTGGCGCTTGTGTGACTTAGAGCTGAAAGACTGCCTGTGTGTGAGTGCGACACTGAGGAGGGTGGGAGCAGGTCTGACACGAGCAGTTACAGATAGGGAGTGTTGGACCAATGAGTGAGAAAGGGGGAGGAACTTGGGTGTGTGTGTGTATGTGTGTGAGGAGATGGACAGTTTGAAAGAGAAGTGGGATCTGGCTACGGGAGAATTGAGAAAGAGTTAAGAGAGGTTGAATTTAAGAGTGAAAGGAGAGGAGTGAAAGCCATTGTTCACTAAAAGCTAAATAAATAATAAATACAGAGGTTTCCTACTGCTTTGAACAGCAACTGTTGTCTGTCTCATATCCTGGAAACCCTGCAGCTCAGTGCTACACTATGTAAATAAATCCTGTTTGCCTGAGGGGCGTATCAAATTCAACCTCTGTCTCGATCTCCTGCCTGTCACTCAGCAGTGATTGTACGCATCCACACGGCAGGTGGATAGATTGTCATAAGCATTAATACCCTGCATCTTTCTAAACAAGGGATTTAATAACAAGGGAAATAATATAGTACAGTAATTGTTACAGCTCTATATAATGGTATTTAAAACAGGATTCAGGATTCAGGATTACTCCGGTCCCATTGCAATCAGATACATGATGGATTACTGTACTTTGTATTACATTCATAGGTTTTAATACATATTTTTTTTATTAGTATAATGAGCGTCTTAAAGATTTTTAACCTCATACATGCTTGTTTGTTCTGATTACTGTACAGGTGATTTTGGGGACATTTTGAATGTCATGTTATTGGGTGGGAGTTTATACTGTCCATCGTTTACTGCTGGTGAATCATGCCGGCACAAACACAAACGCGCCCATTCTAAGCAGTGGCGACTGACGGGGGGGGGGTTGAAAAAAATGCCCATTACATGAGAGTAGATGTTGAACTGATAGGGTACATCTCTGGGGTCTTCAAGTGGGCACTTTCCATCCTTGGTGTTTTGTTGACTTGCCCACGACACCTCAAGAAGGCTCAACAGTGATTCTGGTGTCCCAGCATCACCCCCCTCTATCCCCCACTCAGCTCAGCCCAGCTTACTTACCTGTACATCAGCGTTGCTTTCTTTCTATTGTGCTTGAGATCCCCATCCAGAATCTTTTCGTCAACCACAGACAGTTGCTGCTCCTTTCTGCTGCTTCAGATAAGTTCTTCACTGTGCGACGCAACTCTTGGCCACTGAACCCGGCGTCTCTGAGAAACCATTTTATAAATGCTGACCCACAATTGAATTTTGATGCATTAGCAGGGAATTCAAAGGTGATGTGTTACTTGAATTTTGAGTTAGTGAAATTATGTGTTTCTTTATCCTTATAACACCTCACAATGTGTTGAGATAGACAGTAGCCAATGTATGTCCATGATCTATAATAACAAATTTGTATTCAGAAAAAAAAAACATGAATTGTGACTATGCTTACTAGTTTAAGTTTAAATATTAACCTTAAGTGTGCACATGGAATAATACAAAAAAATCAGGGGTGCTGCCAATAGACAAACACCAAGAGTAAAGACTAGAAGGAAATAGGTATGTGAAAATCAGATGAAAAAGTGGTAGATTAGGCTTGCACAGCTACTGATGATCTGAAATACATAAATACTATTTATTTTGTAAAAGCTTATAAACAAATGTAATTTACAAAAACCAAGACAACTCCCACATAGGATAGCCCACCTGTTCACTACACAACAATAAAATAACATACACATTATTGAAGATTATAGTATAAGTGGCACAGAATAACAAAAATAACATATCAGACATCAATTAAATTTGGATTGAAGTTTGAGAGTACTGAAAAGAGGAAACCTCTGGGGATATCATAGCTTAATCTTTCAGCAGAGAGAAATACAGTCATTAAATCAAAGACATAGAAAATTATATGAAATCCCAGTTCTCTGATTAAAAATCCTCTAATAGTCATTTTAAAGCATGAATATATTTAAGTTGCATGAAATTCTGTCTGGGCCTCTCATAACAATATTGAAAACAATAAGTTGCTGTTTTTTTCGCATTGTCATCCTCAGTGCAATTTTTGATGGATTTGTTCTCCCATAAACTGGCATTTACATAAGCATCTGCGCAAAAAGTGTGAAAGGTCCAAAAAGTCACACTCGATTAGCTCAAATTACGGTTTGTTGCAAGGCTGTTAGGATTTATCAAGGCTTTATATGACACTGTAACACCCTGTGACGTGACACACCCCACTCCTGTGTGTATTTTGTATAATTTTGTATTATTATTATTATTATTATTATTATTATTATTATTATTATTATTATTATTATTATTATTATTATTTAAATGGCATTGTTTAGTGTTTAAATACAAAATGTTTTGTTATTGTTGTTTTACAGCAATTAAATTCCCCATCCATGCTAAACTCATGTCGAATGTAACCATCTCCAGGTTGATTCATTTATTGCTAATACAGTCACATGCATAAAAAACTGTCCGCTTTGGCTGAATGGGGTTGGTGATCAAAGTGAAGAACGAGAGATGTGAGTCGTGAGATAAGAAAGCAAGAATAAAAACAATTGCTACTTTTGCTGGATATAAATGTTTGTCTGTTTGTTTTGGCCATCGTGCCATTTTGTTTTGTGAAAGTGTTTTGTTTTCTGTTCAACCTTTTTATTTAATTAATAAACACGTGCATCAGCGCTTCCATACCCCGGTACTGTATATATATATCTCTTCCTGGTCTGACATCACCACAAGCCACCCGGTTCACATATCCCAAGAAAAAGAAAAAAAAAATCCAGAAAAAAATGAGGTCATTCATACAGCAGATGACAAAGAAGTTACATATTTAAGTAAAGTTGCCTACATGGAGTGCTCCTCACTTGGTGATTATTCCTCAAAATGTTTTCTATATGGATTAAATATTTAAAATTAAAAAGTAAAAAGAATGGGGTTGTAATTTAGCGCATTCCAAAATCTACAGATTCTTTAAATGTATCCGAAGAATTAAGTGCAGCTCTAATTGTACCATCAAGAAGGTGGCATGGATCACAAAGACAAAATGCATTGAATTCTGGAATAGCTTTCTTGAGGTCTTGGCATAGCTTTTTCATATAACTTGCAGAATCACTGTATATGCAAACTACATCAGACCACGATTTGTTGAACTTTTCAAGAACTTTCTGCATTAAGGTTGCAATTGATACAACATTGCCGGCTTCAACAATATCTAACTTTGCCATTACAGTATGTCGGCAATCCTCTTTACTTTTTGCAGCAGCTAGATCGGCATGCATCTCAGGAGCCTTGTCAGTCTCAAGCACTTCAGGCAAGTATTTACTGTACACTTGCTATGATTTGGGCATTGGCTTGGCTGCCAGTGTCTGATTTCGAAACCACTGTCCTATTAATCCATCAGCTTGGTTGAGGCTAAATCCGGACTGGGCCATAGCCGTGACAAATTCGTAAGAAATGTAATTTTCATCTTCACGTTATCTTTTAAACAGAGTAATTGTTTCTTTAAGAGACAGCTAGCTTGGAGCACCAACTGGCTTTAGCGGTGGATTCTTCAATTTTAAGTGAGTTTTTTAATTCATATGTTCCATGATGTGTATGGCTGTCTTACCTTTTACAATGTGGATTGAAAGTAAGGCTGAGGGGATGCATCGTATTGTTTGAAAACTATCAAGCCTTTGCATCATTTTTGTGTAAAAGGTTTAAACAAAGAAAAGTTTTTATTCAATTTGGAATCGGACATTATTTTTTGCATTAAGCGCAGAGCTTCTTTGCTCCCCTCAAGTCTAATCTATTTACAAGATTTAACATTTAACTAAATATTAAATCTCTTAACGAGATTTAACAACAAATCTTAAATCTCTTATTCACATACAAACTCCAGATTTAGCTGGCCAGTTAAATATTTAGCTAAATCTTAAATCTAGTTAAGAGATTTCAGATTTAGAAAAATATTTAGCTAAATGTTAAATCTTGTAATTAGATTTATAAATTATATCTGAATGTGCACATTTAAAAAAAAAAAAAAAAATATATATATATATATATATATATATATATATATATATATATATATATATATATATATATATATATATATATATCTGGGGAAAAAATACAAGAGTTAAGTCAAATCTGGGGAATGTGTATTTTTTTTTACACATGGCACCCTATATATGACTGTTACTAAGGGCAGTACAGCAAACCTATACAGTAAAACTTCTATTATGCAAACTAAATGGCACAGGGGGTGTTCAGATAATCAAATTGTTGTTATAATCTACTGAATGGAATTACAACCAACTGATTATCACTCATTCTCCTAGATAGACTATCTGTTTAGTTTCACTGGTTTTATGATTACCAGATTTCACTGCAGTAATTTCATTCTGACCTTCATTTTCAATGTATTGCCATTGGTGTTGCCATTCTCTGTAATGCCTTTAGTGCATGATGATACTGTGCATGTCTTTTTCTGAGACAAAACACATCTGAAACTAAGGTAATGGAGCTGACCAAAAACTATGAAATCAGTTTATGATAAATTGATTCATCCTGCCTCATCAAAAAGTAATTTGAATATCCTGCATCAGTAATAACATGTTTTCACTGAATATGTTAAAGAACCTCCCGACCATCGGTAGTAACATCTGCAGTGCATCCATTTTTCAAATCTCATATTAACAACTGGACTCACTGATAGCCAGACTGAGCACTCCTTCAGTTGTGAGTTCTGGGGATCAAGGCAGTAACCAAGGGTCTTTTTGGTGCTGTCTGGTCAATTGAGAAGCTGGTTTTCTTGACGTGAAACCAGTCTCATGCAATCTGTTTCTCACATCTTATTTGCTTTTGGTAACTCCAGTTGCTGTCCTGAAGAGCATATTGAGCCCATGTGCAACTGACTGGTGATTCCTCAGTGCCATATTGTGTAGATATCAGCCAATGCCTGGCGTGCCTGACACCTGATGCCCTTGTCCAGGACGCTGTGTACAAACCTGTGTTTTGATAATTTGTCCACAATTGGGAGACAACAGAAAGGGTCACACCAAACTGACCAGCTACAGTACATGTCTTTGTATATCTCCAGATTCCAGCATTCAACCCTTCTGCTCTGGTGAACATTCGACTTGTTTGAGGTCTGACTGACATAACATGACTTTCGTCTTGTGTATCAAGACAACTATCCACTGAAAGTATACCATATTATACCTTTCTAAAAAGCTGAGAATCTGAGGATTATTAAGAGAATAACCTGTTCACTCTATCATAAAATATACCCTACAATTACCTAGTTTGAATGTAAAAAATACATTTTATAATATACTCAAACATTAATTTTCATTTAGAAATATCTCATTAAGTGTAATTTAGTGAGCTCCTACCTAAAGACTATCAGTGGTAGCCACAGCTCTCAGGAAGTAGGATTAGAAAGAATTAATACCGTGTCTGGTTTTAATTTTACAACAAGTTGTTTAACGGGTACGTAATGTAAAAATGTTCGCTATCAGATTGATCTGTCAACTCATCAGCATTTACTGTAACAGAATAAATAAATATTTATTTCTGATCGGTAAGCAGTTTTGGTTATGTAAAGTAATTTAATATGCTTTCCGGTAATTTTTTTATTATCAGAGTGTTTTAATATATATATATATATATATATATATATATATATATATCTATATATATATATATATATATATATATATATATATATATATAGAGAGAGAGAGAGAGAGAGAGAGAGAGAGAGAGAGAGAGAGAGAGATTCTTTCATTTTTTTTTATTAGGACTTGTGATTTATTTATGTTGTGTTTACCTGCTGGATGAGGGAGACCAGGATATGCTTTTGTATTTGTAGACAGTGCTCCGCTTGTGGAACGGAATCTCGCACTTTACCGGTTGCCATTGACTAGATAATTATTACTGTTTAACTCAGCATCTGTTTTCCATTAAGATGATGAAAGAGGTCAGATTGTATTAATCCTTTTAATTGCTTGCACCTTATTGTCCTTCCTGCCTATAAAACAAGGAGGTGAGCAACAGGAAAATCAGAGGGGAACTGGACAGAGAAAATGAAGCTGGACAGAGGAAGAGCCGGGTCAACCATGAGGGGAACAAGAATTAGAGTGCAGTAATTGAGCTAAAGTAACCAGGAGAAGAAGAGTGAAGAGCTGTTGGCTGTACAGTAGCTGGGCACAGTTGGATTTGTGGAAGGAAGAGGATAATGAGGACTTGGATTAGGCCAGCAGGAAGTATACTTATCTTGGCTGGATTATCAAGTGGAATATACGTTGCCGACATCACAATCAGATTGAGGAACCTGGGAACGGTCAGCTTTACTGTGTGCTGTTGAGTCACCACTCCAAGCTGTTCCAGCTTCCCTGCAGATAAGCCCCCCATTTAATTTTATCAGTGTTTCCAAAACCAGCAACAGCAGCCACTTGACTAATAATCAAATCTGACCTAAATAGGGCTACCTGATTTTAAGGGAGGGCAGAAAAGCTTGATTTTCACTGGCTGTTTTCCTGCATACTGAACTTGTGACACCGTCTGGGACTCCCCTCCACTCATCTTTCAGGCAGCTAGGGAACTCACTGCCCAATCGCTTTTCTAAGTCCTGCTTGCTAACCCTGATAACATTTGTTCCTATCACAATTAAAACTGGAATGGCTGCATAGGTCTGGTCTAGAAAAGACAAGTTCAAATGCAACACCCCTTGATGTGGGACCTCGTGACCTCCAGCCCCTTTTATGCAGACAGCTGGTCTCAGGTTTCTGAAGGTGGGGTGTTGACGCCAAAACCCCTCAGTAACTGATGTCATCTGGGATCCTGAATCAATTAGGGCTCTACAGGGGACACTGTTAACCACAGCAAAATCTTCATTTATTGGCCTAACTAAACTGGAAGAATTTGTCTCCCCACTGCATTCCAACTGTGGCGCACTATGAACACAGTTAACTATAGGGCTGCTCTTGTTTTCGGTGCCATCCACTTGCCCCACAGTGTCAGGCTGTACTAGTTTAATTGAGAATTGTTTTCTCCTACACTGTGCTGCATAGTATACTGTAAGCATTTGGCTGGTTATGGCACCCCTGAGCAATGTGGCCAACTTGACCACACTGATGGCACACAAAGGGCTCCTGGCAATGCGGAGGCCTCTGAGTTGCTGCTCCATCACCACTTCCTTGGCTACTGGCAGGGACATACCTTTAGGTAATAGCAGTTTGTTGCATAACCATGGCCTTCAAATGTCCCATCTTCTCAGACTGCTGTCTCTAGTGAGTGGTAAGGTCCTGGACCAGTGTGGTAAGGCCTTGAACAGCATCACTTAACCCAGTGTAGCTGCTGCTTCCTGGTGGGGCAAAACATTACTTTGCGTACTTTGCACTGACTGCAGCCTGCTGCATGCTGCTAACACTCTTGGCTCTCACCTTGTTGTTGCCTTGTGAATTTTTCTCCCTCAACAGCTGTCTCAGTTCACCCTGTAGCTGTCTGAACCTAATATAGTGAGGCTGCATGGGGGCAAGACGATCGCGTACATCTTTCTCACTTACTGCACGGATGAACTGCTGGGTGAACTGTCTTGGAGTGCTCCGCCTCCATTTATTTTTTCTTTATTGCTCCTCAATAAGGCATCTAACTCTATGGCATAGGTGGAGGCCGACTCACCTGGACGCTGGTGTCACTCATAAAAGTCTGCCATTGGGTCAAGGGATAAATGGCAGTCACTGTACTCAGCCCAAAACTCCTCAAAAGCTCTGGAGGCGATCTGCTATTCTAATGGAAGGTTCAATACGAGCTTCCAGGCTCCATCACTCAGGTAACGCACCAGTGTGTCAAAATGTAGGGACTTTGGAACATGCGTGGCACTTAACAGGTATGGCATATCCTTAATCCAGTCTTCTATATCAATCCTGCAATCTTTAGTATTGCTGAATAATGGCATACCTCGCACCTGATGCATCACTGGCACATGGGCAGGAGTTGGGCCCACTGGGGACGTTTTTTCCTTTTGTCAACTGGGGCAAGGGCTCTGCTCTCCTCCACATCATCAGAACACCTTCTGCCCCTAGGCATCTTCTGTGTCCAGTACTCCCTCAATCCAGCAGTAAAAGCTTTTCCTTCCCAGCACTAAACTGCTTAGCCATAGGTTTGCTTTATTAGTAATAGCTAGTTGTTCACTTAAACTTTATTATTATTATTATTATTATTATTATTATTATTATTATTAATTTTATTAATTTCTCCATATTCACCTTTTGTTTATTTATTTATTTATTTAATTTATGTCTACACTTCCCTTAAAAGCTGCCCACCTGGATCACGGCACCAGAAATAGAAAAAAATGTAACCCTTATTAAAAAAAACATTACATGCCGGACCACACAGTTACGTATTGGGCAGCCAGGCTGCGTCTCCTCGTAAGCATCAGTTTCGGTATGTTTGGAATGGGAAGTATCACTGTGGTTAAAACAACTTGTTGTTTAGCGTACTCTGCATTGTGTTGTGTATTATTTGTTTGATCCGGACTACAATCATTTTTATGCAGACTCATGAACAACAGAGTTTATTTTCGTATCAGCTTCTGCAAACGAAACCAAGTATAACAGACGGACATCAGCACACTGTTGCACAGCTGGAAGCCATTTTACACCTAAATCCAGTATGCTAAGGTAAACAATCCACATGGAGAAGGCAGGTTTCCTTCCTGCCCGGGAAACAGGAAGCGTCCCAGAATTTCCCACCAGCTTGTAGTTCTTTTGCTGACTTGTTAAACCAGCTGGCTACACATGCAAACAGATAACCCAAGAATGAGGCATGAACTGAGAGCTTTCTTTAACCTAATGTAGTAGCAGACACACGTTTTAAAATGAGAATGCACATGTGCTATAACTAAAATTTTGACTACTTAATTTAGTTTTTTAAACTTTTAACTCAGAATTTATGATTAAGCAATAATATACTACAACTGGATCTTCACTGCTATTCACATAATCATCCATTGCTAAACACTTCATGCAAAATGTAGAAATACTAAAGAAAACTTCTGAATTCAATGACAAATGTTTCTACTAGAAGTCTTTTTCAATGTCTTCAATATAAATGGGTTACCTGGATATGAACTGTCTGCTCTTCTCCACTCAAAACAGCTTATTTAGCATTTAAACAGCAAGATATAAAGTTAGATGTTTTTCTCTTAGTCTATTTAATGATCACAGTTACAATGATTATAATTATAGTTGCTCTGATTAATGAACTAAAGATCTGATCGCAGATTAATTCTTTTTACAATTTAATTGTGCATAATTGTATTTTTGAATATAAAATAAAATCAACCAATAGAAGAGCTGCATTTTTCTCTGCGGAAGACCAATCATAAGTGAACAGAGGTGGGACATAAACAGTTGAAGGTCTTGAGTAGGTTTAACCAATGGGAGAGTCAAAGATCTGCTCTGGTTTTACAGATGTCCAATCATTAGTGAGCAGGGGCAGGACATAAATATGCTAGGGGAAACGGGGTAGCTGAATTTCGAACGATATTGCTAATATTATGGACCGTTATTGAGAATTATATTGAGAAGTTCAAAGTCATATTTTGAATTGCTTTTTACATTGTAGTTGCTGTGATTACGAATCAATTTTCAAGAACTTTCTCAGAATTGGAGACTGTTAAAAAAAGGGAGGTAAACCAGAAATACCTGAACTGACACAGGAAGGGAAGATATATACTCACCACTTTCAAAATTCAAAGTATGAAAGGTATCTGTGGATAATCAGTAGCTGTCAATTAAAAAAAAAAAAAAAATATATATATATATATATATATATATATATATATAATATATATATATATATATATATATATATATATATATATATACTGCTGGAACTGTTTTTGTTCAGTACAGAAAAGGTAATATGGAACAGCACTGGCTACAGCAATCTAGGATCTCTATCGAAGTCAGCACAAAAACATGAGCGTTCTCAAACTCACTTGAGCCACTGGAACACTCAAAACTTCTGGACAAACCCAGACTGATGTTCAACTGAATGAGCAGAAGCTCAGGGATACAATACATCACAATGAGCAACTAATACAATTCTGTGCAGTTCTTAAACACTTTATTGATTATGTTGTTTACCTTGGCAAGCAAGAACTGGCATTCAGAAGACACAATGAAGGCACCATTCCTTGAATAGACGTAATTATGCAATATTTACAGTGATGTCAGGATAAACAAACTCATTCACATTTATACGTTTCATCGTTTACACGTGTAAATGAGATTCACCCTATCCTTCTCTTTGGCAATTTTTTTCAGCCACAAACCTGATTTACACAAGTGATTCTCCCAAACGTGCACGCGCATCGCCATTTCATGGAAACACCATGAATGATACGCATTACAGCTGTCAGCCAGTTGTTCTCAGTTGTTCTCATTTATATGCTATTGGACAGATAGTAAACATTTAATTGACTGTCAAAAGTGTTTTGTTTTTTTTAATGAAAATGACCTACATTTAAAGATGTAACACTGTGTCAGTTTGAAATGTATGCAAGGAGATGGATAGTTTAAAAAGTAAAACGTATCTCTTGTTTACAGTTAAACAGATAATCATATCTGATAGAAATAGAGGGATGGTAATTTTGAAAAAATTGAAAGTTCTGTTCTATTAGGCATTATTTTATGGTAACCAATGATGAGTTATAATATAAATGGTACAATCAACTTGCGATGCATTGCTTTAGAAAAAGAGTTTACTATGACTCAGTACGATTTTAAAATGACCTGAAAAAAGGACAAGCTCATTTACAAGAGCATCGCAGCTAGATTGCAGAGTAATACAGCATAGTATCCATGTCATTTTAATAACAAACTGAAAAACCCTAACACAATAAGACAGTCAACAGTTACATATGCCGGCATAGGTTCCTTCCTAATGTAATCAGACACAGTTGTGGGCCGTTGATTTTGTGATCTTAAAAATGTCTTGGATCTGCTTAATGTCTGTGTCAGTAGATGGATCTTGATTTACATCGGATGTAATGGAATCATGCCTCTTGTTGTTTTCTTTTTCTATTCTGAGAACAGATAAATGCAATTATTTGTTCAATGATTCCCTCAAAGCTTCAAATCAGCAGTGAATGTGCTGGAAGTTGTGCAAACACAAATAATTCCCTTAAAGCAACTAATTACTTACTATACATTTCTGCCTCCTCAGATAATACATGGGTCAAGTGAGGAGATGAAACAAGTGTCTGCATCACACCCTGGTGATCATGTATTGATTAGACAGCAAACTTGTTAAAAATATAGCATTTTTATTGTTGAATGTACATTTTATTATTATTTTATTTTACATAAATTACATTTTACCAAAGACAGATGCAATTTGAGTTAGTTTTGAGTTTTTTTTTTTACAGCATCACATGGATAGCGGTGTCCCTTTCTCGCATGCTACTAAACAGCACTGCCTTTTACCTCTTAAATTGTACAATAAAGTGTCCTACCTCTGACACTACTACACCTGTGGGAATATGCTGTGCCATTTTACAATAAGTATTTATGTCTGACATATTATTTTTCCATTTTACTATTTAGCTCCTAACAAATTGCTTAACCCTGGTGTTTAAAATATTGTCAAAATCAAATTACAAGTACAAAATTAACTACTAAACCTGTCCCTCATCTTCCTGTTTTCTACAACTGCTGATGTCCCTGTAGCCATATCAATTAAGAAAAGATATCTGGCCTAAATATGCTTGGCATCGCTTCTCTAACCACTTTCAATATAACATTCTATCAATGTATTCAGGAATTATTGGGCACTATTCACAAAACTTTAAGGATTTAAGGAATATTTTAGGATTGTTTTTAAAGCCTATTTAGATGAATACAATTTCAGTCCAACTGTTTTAGAGAAATGTACTCTCTGTTTACAAAAAACAGTTTCAGCTAAAATAAAGTAACAAACACTCTTTAAGAAACAATGGAGACAAAAATATAAATATAATAAAACACATTTTATTTCAGTTTGATTACTCTTTTCCTCCCATTAAAAGAAAACGGGTAATGCCTAGTATTTTAATGCTACTTGATACCGGTAATATTAAATGGTAATTGAAATGTCATTTAAGTGTAATCATTGACATTTAAAATCAATCTCCCAAGAGTTTGATTTTTAACTGTCATTCTACCGTGGGCCGCTAATACATTAAAACGTACAGAACCCATATTACTACAAACTTTTTAAATGGAGTAAAGTGACTTCGATAAATTGTTATAGACATAGATTTTTTCTTATCAAACAATAACAAACTCATAAGGTCAATTTCTGTTTGTTATGGCTGACACGTGACAAATCACTTATTTTAACAGTATACTGCAATTGCATATGGGGGAAAAAACTAAACACAAAACTCTCTGAATTAGTTTAAACCCTATGGCTTATTCCATCAGAAAATGGTAACAGGAAAGACTTCAGCTTTGACTGAAGGAGACAGAAGATCGAAGGTGGCCAAATTTCTGATAGAAGTCTTCTTGAGCGTGAACAAGAGCATCTTCATCAATGTATACTGCAGCTCTTCTGGAAGTGACATAATACTGCACCTTCCTGAGACTCCACCCCATGACATACATGAGGAGCCCACACACTGCAGCCGTAGACCTGCCAACCCCAGCATTGCAGTGGACGTAGACATTATGGCCATTCTCTAGAAGCCCATGGAGCAGGAAGACAGCCTGAGGCAACATTCGTATCCTACCTGCAAAACAGATTCATTTTCATTATATTGAGATGCACTGTTCCAAGATGAACATTAAAAGCTATTTATAATCGGGGCTTGTGTAACTTGCAGCTTTTGAAAAAAAGGAAATCAGGATAATTTATTTTGTACTAAATATTTATTTGATTACTGACAAATGCAACTTAGGAAAAAGAAAAATCAATTTCTATTTGTTCTGTTCATTGACCTTGAAGCCTCTTGGCAGATCTCCAACTTTCTCTATTCTGAGCCTAATGAGTGCCCCAGCATGATGTTAGGGGTACTAGGTTGCAGGAGGTGCCATCTTTCAGATGAGACATGAGGTCCTGTCTACTTTGTAGAAATTTGTACATCTTTCAAGCAGGACCAGGGGTATTAACCTTGGTGTCTTGGATAGGTTCTGATATAGATCAATAAATAGGGGCAGGACATCCCAAAAAAGTTGGTATTGCATCTAAGTGGCTGAAACATATAATAATAATAATAATAATAATAATAATAATAATAATAATAATAATAATAATAATAATAATAATAATAATACTGGCTGTCTTTGATCAGCTATGATTTCCCCAGGTGCATTCTACAGCGTCATGATGTTTGCCATAGGATTACCATGTTTATAATATTTTTAGTGTCAATGGCCAGCACACTTCTGGTGCAACTGGCCAGATATAGTGATACATTTAAAACAGAGCCAAATGTATACGTCTTATTAAATACATCTTTCAACACGGGAGACATGAAGGGAGGCAATCTTTCCCTGGTGCTTACACTGCATGTAAGTAGATATACACATAGTGCAGCAGGCTAGTCACGTTGCAAGTAAGCTGTGAAATAATCATCAGCTGTTTTAATGAAACCCTAACTACTATAGTAGTAAGAATGTAGTATATACTAGCTGGATACACTGTGTCTACCTTTGTTTATCTTTCTTTACAGTAAATAGGACACCAGTTCTTTGGTTTGTAACTTTTATCTCCTTGGCATATGTTTTTGTGCATTGCTGTACTTTGCCACAATGTACAGTTTTAAGTGAATCAATACTGCTGATTCAAAGATAAAGGTTACTGTGCAAATGTCAAACAAGTAAGGATAAGTGTGAAACAAACACTTGTATTCTACACTGTGGCACAGTAGCACAACTGCCAGACTGCTCATATAATCGGTATGAAAATCTATAGGCAAGCAGGTCATAAGGTATTAAAAGGAGACAATGGAAAATACATCAGTGTCCTTATCAGTATATAGAGGTAGTGACTGAGGATGATAGATTTCAAAAGATGACCATTAAATGGGAATCAAGATTAAAAAGCTTTCCCATCAACATTGACTAACTTTTGCAACAAGAATAACCTCATGCTTTACCTTCTGTGCTCATGTCTGGAGTTGGGATCCATACATAGACAAGACCGTTGTCTCTGTATAGCTCCATCATAGTCTCCGGTCTCATGGACTCAGATTTTCTGGGTCTGCAGCCACTGGAATTCTGGACGACGTCCCACTCAGTTTGGAAGTTCATAACTGCAGTGACGCCCAGCTCGTGCTTCAGTTTCACTGTTACATGTTCTAACTGGCGTGGGCAGCTACCAAGCCAGATCCTGGGGAGAACCCTGGAGGAAGGTTAAACAATATGATTATGTCTCGCCAAGCATGTCAGGAATCACGATACCATGGACTCCAATGTGCAATCACAATTTGTAACCTGCAATTACAATTTGCTTGGCTAGTATGTGTTTCTGCATACCCTTGCAGACAACATTTGTAACCTGCTGTGCTTATAAGCCACAGACTGCATTAGTATTCACGTACTCACTAATGCGAATGTAAAACCTGGCTAATGTGTTAAAAAGCACAAAATTACAACTACGTCATAAGTATGCAGCTCAGTGGTTGGAAGGTACATGCTTAAAGGGTTTCTCTGGGTGCTACAGGGCTCTACTTAAGACATTTTACTTTTGAGTTGCATAAAAGAAATTAGATAGCTGTGATGTTAAAATAGTCATTTTGAATCAAAACATATTCCTAAAGTCTATGTAGACATGAACTGGTGACAAGAAACTTGTTTTTAATGATCAGTTGCTTTTGCACCAGCATAACATAAGTATATTTACTCAGCTGGCCTTGTGAATAAGGCCTGTGTAAAATGGGCACAATCAAGTGATCAGCCATTTTACTTTGCTGGGGGACCAGCTGCACACTCAGGCTTATACTCAGTTACGAAAAGTCCCTGAGAATTTCAGTTTTTCATCTGCAATGAACTTCATCTAGGTGGCTCTCACTAGATTCTAGTGACTCAGCAGCAACAGCTTATACTCAGTGCCTTCTTAAGTAATCCAATTAATTTTCCTCACTTTTAAAAAAAAATAAACTCAATAATCTTGGTAAAAGAGTTTTTAGAAACCTCCCTTTTCTTTGTAATTTGAGCTACTGTTTTCAGCCACAGTTCTTCCAAATGCAAACTGATATTTTATTTTTTGCATACCGCTTTGCTTGCTTTTGGACAGTACTTTAAGCCCACCTTTGTACTCCATTTATCGATGGGTCACATTTGCAGCACTGCCTTGCCTTGCCATGTATTCTGTAATATACTGTTTAAAGAAACAGCAGAAAATCACACCAACAAGCCCTTTGTCTTCAATTGATTAAACAAGGTCAACAGTCTGGCACTGCACCTAGAACATCAAGTTACGCAATTTTTAAAAAGCAAATTGGCTCATAAATTTTGTTAAGTATCTAGTCTGGGTTTAATTGGGTGATAATGAAATGCACCACCTTGGCCCACTCCTTGACTCTCATTAGAGAATGCTGTCGACATGCGATGCATTGCACCTCTACTTTATCTTGGAAATGTAACAAGGTAATGTAACTGATAAGCTAGATGAAAGAAACATAATGCAACTCCCTTAGTGATCATTTTGAGATGTGATTATTACATTCGGTAGTTTAAATACTCTTTTGAGTATTTTTGTTTACATTTAATTTAAATATGCATTAGTTAACGCTTTGAATCTAGAGAATAAATGTTAGAAAAAAACCACTTTATACACTGAAGTAGCGCTGTTTAAGTTTTGAGGTTTTTGGGGGTGTGGAGGGAAGTGACAACCACAATACATTACACCAGTCGATTTAGATCGATTCAGAGTGCTGTAAACAGACAGGACTGGATCAATAAGGCTTGCACAATGATTTCATACTCTCTACTTCCACAGGAGCAAGCCTTAAACTTGAGATGAGAAGGCCTGGTGCTTCTGTATAACTGGCTTAGTCGTCATCATCCTTGGTTATTATAACCAGGGTTATTATGACTGATGTGGGCTTCGTGTTGTTCAGAAGTTGGCAGACATACTATGATTGAGTGCTCTGTATTTTGAAACCTGCTGGTATTAGTTCTCTAATGCCTCTTTTCCACTATACAACAGAGCCCTCACGGTGCAGTTAAGGGGAGCTTGGGTTATTTTTCCACTGCAGCGCTGAGCCGTGCTACTGATGTCACTCGCAACAAAAGACAGCTGTCATTAATAATTATTATTAATTAACTCAGTTTGCCAAAAAGTGTGCAAACAAATGGTGTTCAAAAATTAATAGACCAATGGTACAGCTACATCTTGTATCTTTGGGAATTTCTTTATAATCCACACATTTTACTGATCATATCAACTTAATGAAGTTCAATTAGCTCTGTTGAAGGGGAAAAAAGAAGGTTTTAAAAATATAGTTTGCCAACGATATCTCATTTTAAGGATAGTTGTCTTTTTTTTCTAGAGTTGTTTTTTATTTGGGTGCTTAAACAAAAAGAAGCTGCGTGAGGGCAATGAGAGCTGTTGTTGTGTGTATGGTACAGCTTTATTTTGTTTTACTGTATTTTTGTAAATAAGTTTGTAATTGTTGTACTTTTCTCTCATCACACTCGCTGCCTGGCACGTTGTTTGTCTTTGTGAAGCGTACTGACTGACTGATGCAACGTAATGATGAAAATTCTTAACCCTGCCCCGGCTTGGCTCGGGTCGCAGACGGATTCAAATGTCTTGTGATACCTGAGTTTCATGTTTGGTTCTCGCTCGGCTCGACAAATAGCCAGTGGAGAACCACACATACCCATACCATACCAAGCTGTCATGGGTTGGCTGAGCCAGTGGAGAAGGTATATAAGGTGCTAGACTTCCCCCACTTTCAGGGCTTCCACTAGTCACCAAGCAAAGCCTTTTCATTTTGACATCCCTTTTGTTATTTGGCAGAATATGTTGTTTCTAAGCAATATGCAATAAACATAAGAAAACAGGATACAAAATAGAAATTACATACTGTACCTTAATGACATTCAACTAAGGCTTTTCTTTAAAGTATATTAGGAATATTTTGAACCAAAAGAGACATCATTATGTCTCAGAATAGTGCATTTGATTCAAAACCCAAGATATTGAATTATGTTCATTAGCTAACATCCATGGGCTTAAATAAAATCACTTGGGATGACAACAGATGGTAAGAAATATTTATAGACATGACAATGGCTAAAAGCTTCAGACTGTAAAAATAAAATTATAGGAATGACATTACTTATCTAAGCACCTACATGAACATAAGAACATATGAACATAAGAAAGTTTACAAACGAGAGGAGGCCATTCGGCCCATCTTGCTCGTTTGGTTGTTAGTAGCTTATTGATCCCAAAATCTCATCAAGCAGCTTCTTGAAGGATCCCAGGGTGTCAGCTTCAACAACATTACTGGGGAGTTGATTCCAGACCCTCACAATTCTCTGTGTAAAAAAGTGTCTCCTATTTTCTGTTCTGAATGCCCCTTTTTCTAAACTCCATTTGTGACCCCTGGTCCTTGTTTCTTTTTTCAGGCTGAAAAAGTCCCTTGGGTCGACACTGTCAATACCTTTTAGAATTTTGAATGCTTGAATTAGGTCGCCACGTAGTCTTCTTTGTTCAAGACTGAACAGATTCAATTCTTTTAGCCTGTCTGCATATGACATGCCTTTTAAGCCCGGAATAATTCTGGTCGCTCTTCTTTGCACTCTTTCTAGAGCAGCAATATCTTTTTTATAGCGAGGTGACCAGAACTGCACACAATATTCAAGATGAGGTCTTACTAGTGCATTGTACAGTTTTAACATTACTTCCCTTGATTTAAATTCAACACTTTTCACAATATATCCGAGCATCTTGTTAGCCTTTTTTATAGCTGCCCCACATTGTCTAGATGAAGACATTTCTGAGTCAACAAAAACTCCTAGGTCTTTTTCATAGATTCCTTCTCCAATTTCAATATCTCCCATATGATATTTATAATGTACATTTTTATTTCCTGCGTGCAGTACCTTACACTTTTCTTTATTAAATGTCATTTGCCATGTGTCTGCCCAGTTCTGAATCTTGTCTAGATCATTTTGAATGACCTTTGCTGCTGCAACAGTGTTTGCCACTCCTCCTACTTTTGTGTCGTCTGCAAATTTAACAAGTTTGCTTACTATACCAGAATCTAAATCATTAATGTAGATTAGGAATAGCAGAGGACCTAATACTGATCCCTGTGGTACACCGCTGGTTACCACACTCCATTCTGAGGTTTTTCCTCTAATCAGTACTTTCTGTTTTCTACATGTTAACCACTCCCTAATCCATGTACATGTGTTTCCTTGAATCCCAACTGCGTTCAGTTTGAGAATTAATCTTTTGTGCGGGACTTTGTCAAAAGCTTTCTGGAAATCTAAATAAACCATGTCATATGCTTTGCAATTATCCATTATGGATGTTGCATCCTCAAAAAAATCAAGCAAGTTAGTTAGGCACGATCTCCCTTTCCTAAAACCATGTTGACTGTCTCCCAGTACCCTGTTACCATATAGGTAATTTTCCATTTTGGAATAAGATACATTTTGGATCTTATTCCATTTTGGATCTTATTATAGTTTCCATAAGTTTGCATATAATATGTTCATACATTGGGCTCAAAAAAACCATATATAAAGTTGTATTTTAATCTATATATAACACAAAATATCAGCACAATCTTTCATAAAAGATCGGAACAGTGCATGCCTTTCAGGGGTTCAACTCAAGCCATAAATTCACTCTGAAAATCCCTCGACTGATGTAAAAATGGGGTTAGAAGGTATATTTTGTTGTTTCCATTCAATTCGATTCCATCTAAAGGCCACTACACAATGTGATTTTTCATCGTGTGGCAAGATACTTTCGCAGAGTCATGACCACACACACCTGAAGCGAAACAGACGCGACGCGACAGATTGGAAAACTGCCAGGTATTTTATATGGGATTAATTTCACACCAAAACAAATACAAAACAATTAAAAATTGTTATGGACAAGACTATGATCAAGACTCATCAACTTGATGTGGAAATTGTTGGTATTTTAACATATGTGGCAGTAAACCATGCATACCAGGCATATCCAGTTCCTTCCTAATGGACTCCTACATATTCTCTTTCATCTCTGTGTCTTTATAATTGCGATGACTTTTGTCATAAAGCTCTGGGTAACGCAAGTATTACTTTTTCCCTGCTGTTCTCCGATTGCTTAAATCCTTAGCTGTTGCACAAAGAAATCACAGAAATTAGGATTCAATCCTATTTATGTCGCCCCTGTATTGCCTGGGGTGTGAAAGTATAGGTTCACTGAATATTTGCTTGTTGCATCACGTCTGGTGTGTAGTGCCCTTCATTTTAGGTTCTGAAAAATGTAGTAGTTACCTCGGCAGTTACATCTGTTATATTTTGGTATGACTTCAAATGCTTCATTAGTGCTGTTTGTGACTTACTTGGAAAAATGCATCGCCTGGTGGTCGGCAATGTTGAAGTAAAAATCTGTGGTGTGCTTCATCTCATTGGTGTATCCAGTTATTTCTATCCAGTGACCAATCGGGTAACAGTAAACACCATCCACCACATTGCTCTCATCATAGGTGCAGAATCGGTCATGGTGTGGTCCATTGCCTAGAACAGTGGGAGGGGAAAAACAGTTCCTTTTAAGGGTGAGATAACTAAGATAAAGATAATTGCATATGCTTCATGGACATAAAACCCCCAAATAAAAGCAAATTCATTCAAAAAACCGACACACCAGATGGAATGATGAGTTTCAGTCAGAAAGCCTGTATTAAATGTCATTTATTAAAGTACAGTATACAGAGTACTGAGTTTGTAGTAAGCCTATTGTACAAAAACACTCATGTAATGTCAGTAATAATATTAGAATGATAAAAACTGCAAAATGTCATTTATTCCATGTTTAAAATGCAAAGAAAAAAAATCTACAGGCTTATTGAAAAACAGGCTAATGACCTGAAAATAGCTCCCCTTACCAAATGCAAAAAATAATAATGAATGTTAGAACATGTATGAAAAAAAGAAATGTCTGTTTTAAACTGTTTTGTGTTTTTGAGCCTTTATATTGGGGTGAGAGGTAATAACTAAACGATCCACAGGCATACACTGTTCTGATTTCTGGGATGATAAATGAAACATGACTATTTGATATGACAGACTTTGCAGAAATTCTGTCCACAAATTTATCAAGAAAATATAAAAGTAGGTTAGTATTTATACCTTCATAAATCACCCAGTTCCAATGCAATTCTCCCCATGCCTGGACAGCACTATGCAGGGATGAGTATTGAACTTGCAACCCAAGATAAATCTCATTAACTTCTTATAAACCGTAGCAAAGTTTCATCCCATATTGTTTGACACACCTTATCAAACGTATCTACACAGCAATAGTGTTACAGTAAAGTGGATTATTTTGGCACCACAAGAAAATGTATGTCTTTCTGTGTCTATAAGGATTTTTTTTTGTGAAATGTTGAACAATTTACACCTAACATTTGGTCCAGACACTACGAACAGACTGTGTGAAATAAAACCAGTAAAGTTTCCTATAGTAAAGTGCCACCTAGAGAACAAGTCCATTAAAGTGCACTACTTAGGCTATATCTGGAAAAAGGGATAACTACCTTCAAGTGCTTTACTGCAATTTTATTTTACCTCAGTTACTGTCAAAACTGCCTATCGAAATCATGCTCTGTTACAATTATGTTCATCAAGCTATCAAGTTAATTGAAAGGGGTCTTAAAGAATAAGTAGCAGGGTTCTGAAAAATATAGCGTTAAATGTCCCCACGTTTTAAATAACGTACCTGTAATTTTTATTTTCATTGTTACTATCCTGACAACTTTTACACTTACAACTTTAACGTTTGCTTCAAAGCTCTTTTTTCAAAATGTCCACTCTAGTGCACTGGGATTTGAGATCTGTCATCTAAATCACTGCAGGAAGAGCAATTTAGTTCCGTACAGAGAATAAGGAGGAGAGAGAGGCAGCATGGGAAGTTTAGCGAGTTAGTGACAGACAGGAGAGCAGTTTCAGTGGAGTGAGTAGAGCGGAGACCAGATTGGAGAGGGTCAAACAGAGAGTGGTTAGACAGGAAAGCAGAGAGTTGGCGGTGTACTGCCCCCTCGAGGGTTTTAGAGAGGAAGGGTAAGACGGAGACAGGATGGTAGTTCGGGAGGGAGGTGAGGTCGAGGGTAGATTTTTTGAGGAGGGGGGTGATAGAAGCTTGTTTGAAGGCAGAGGGAAAGAGGCCACAGAGGAGAGCGACAGCGAGTGGAAGCGACAGCGAGTGGGAGAAGTACAGGCATGGAAAAGTACAGAGCAGATTCGAAGCAGAAAGGAGAAATTGCATCTTGAATTGTTTTAATCAGAAAACAGAGGACATTGGGGAAACACAGCAGCAGCTCAAAGTCAAACAGCCGCGTGTGTTTTTCTGATAACAAACAAGCTGAAACTCGGAGCAGCTGATTCAAATTCAGCGCCGTTTTGAGACACGGGCGAGGGGAGGAGCCAACAGCACAGCAGAACAACGCAGTTAAACGAGGCAGTCTTCCCAGCGACAGCGAGTGGAAGCGACAGCAAGTGGGAGAAGTACAGGCATGGAAAAGTACAGAGCAGTTTCGAAGCAGAAAGGAGAAATTGCATCTTGAATTGTTTTAATCAGAAAACAGAGGACATTGGGGAAACACAGCAGCAGCTCAAAGTCAAACAGCCGCGTGTGTTTTTCTGATAACAAACAAGCTGAAACTCGGAGCAGCTGATTCAAATTCAGCGCCGTTTTGAGACACGGGCGAGGGGAGGAGCCAACAGCACAGCAGAACAACGCAGTTAAACGAGGCAGTCTTCCCAGCGACAGCGAGTGGAAGCGACAGCGAGTGGGAGAAGTACAGGCATGGAAAAGTACAGAGCAGTTTAGAAGCAGAAAGGAGAAATTGCATCTTGAATTGCTTTAATCAGAAAACAGAGGACATTGGGGAAACACAGCAGCAGCTCAAAGTCAAACAGCCGCGTGTGTTTTTCTGATAACAAACAAGCTGAAACTCGGAGCAGCTGATTCAAATTCAGCGCCGTTTTGAGACACGGGCGAGGGGAGGAGCCAACAGCACAGCAGAACAACGCAGTTAAACGAGGCAGTCTTCCCAGCGACAGCGAGTGGAAGCGACAGCGAGTGGGAGAAGTACAGGCGTGGAAAAGTACAGAGCAGTTTCGAAGCAGTTTGAAAGCAGGTTGACGGCTGCAGAAGAAACTAAACTTCAAAAAAAACCCTCAACATGGTCTTCAAGCCAGTAATCTGTGACACCTGCTTGATGTGGGAAATCCGAGAAAACCCAGCGGAGCTAAACCAAGTGTGCGTAAAGTGCCGCGCGATCCAGGATTTGCATAAACTAGTAAGTATGCTAGAAATGGAGCTGGAAGAAGTGAGACAGCAACAGGATCTTGAGGAACTGGCACACCCACAATTCATGGAAGTCTGCATCACCCCTAACAGACTGAAAGCCACCAGGGAGATAGAAGGTCAGAACAGCTGGGTTCAGGTAGGCAGAAGCAGGGAAAAAAAGAAACTTCGTCAAACACAACCACCAGAAATCAAAACAACCAACAGATTTGAGTCACTTCAGAATTTTGATGAGCAGAACCAACAACAAGAGAATGAAAGGAACAACATCCAGGACCCTATTGACAGTGGTGACCAGACAGCAAAAAGAAGGGAGGTCATGATTGTTGGGGACTCCATATTGAGAAACACAGCAAGTTCAATTCGCAGTTTGGACCCCCTTACTACAACAGTGTGCTGCCTTCCGGGAGCCTCGGTCAAGCACATCACTGAGAACGTGGACAGGCTCCTAGAACGAACAGGAGACGACCCGGTAGTAGTCGTCCACATTGGTACAAACAACATTGGAAGAGACAGACCAAAATCCCTGCAAAACAAATTCAGAGAGCTAGGAAGGAAATTAAAAGAGAAAACCAAAACTGTGGTATTTTCTGGTATACTACCCGCACCTTGCAAAGGACCATATGGACAGCTGGAAATAATTAATCAAAACGCATGGCTGAAGACGTGGTGCACACGGGAAGGCTTCACCTATCTTGATCATTGGACCACATTCTACAACGAGGACTATCTGTATAGACGGGATGGACTGCACTTAAATAACAAGGGAACTAGTCTACTCGGAGAAAAGATCCTCGAGCAGGTTCGGAAGCATTTAAACTAGAAAGGAAGGGGGGAGAAATCAACAAAAAAACAGAAGGGAGACCGCATCAAAACAAGAACAACAACTCAGGTAAGACAACCATTAAATGTATTTATCTAAATGCTAGAAGTATCAGAAACAAAATTCTAGAACTTGAAGCTACTGCACTAACAGGTAACTATGATGTGATAGGTGTTACAGAAACGTGGTTGTCTGAGAGTGATGGGGACGAATTTAATATTTGTGGGTATACACTGTATAGGAAAGACAGGCAGGACAGAAGAGGAGGAGGGGTAGCGCTATACATAAGAAACAGTCTTGAAGCCCAGGTGTTAAACCTGGACAAAGAAAATAAAACCGAATCAATATGGGTCAGAATAACGGACAAAAATTCAAAAGGCATAATAATAGGAGCATGCTATAGACCGCCAGATTCAGACGGTGAGCACAATAATCTGTTATACAATGACATTAGAAATGTGTGTAGCAAAGGAGAAGCCATACTAATGGGGGATTTCAACTTCCCCCAAATAAAATGGGAAAACCCGGTGGGTAGCGCGAAGGATGAAATAGAAATGGTGGAAATGACAAATGACTGCTTCCTAACACAATTTGTGAAGGCACCCACTAGAGGGGAGGCATGCCTTGATTTAGTCTTTTCAAATAACGAAGATAGAATAACTAAAACAGAGGTCAGAGAACCACTGGCAAACTCAGACCACAACATGGTCTCATTTGAAGTGTTTTTTAAATCCCCAAAAGAAATGACTAAAGCTAAGGTTTACAATTTTAGAAAAGCAAACTATGAAGGTATGAAACAGAGACTAACAGAAGTAGATTGGAGTAAAATAGAGAAAACACCCACAGAAGAAGGATGGTTGTTCTTCAAAAATGTAGTACTAGAGGCACAAAACAATTATATCCCTAAAGTAGACAAATCTAAATGTAAAACTAAATTGCCAAAATGGTTTAATAGATCAATTAAAAAAAATATTCAGTGAAAAAAGGCACTTTACAGAGCATTAAAAAAGGACCAAAAAGAAAGTACGCAGAAAGAGTACACAGAACTGCAAACGCAAGTCAAAAAGGAAGTTAGAAAGGCCAAGACAATGTTGTTGAAGCTGACACCCTGGGATCCTTCAAGAAGCTGCTTGATGAGATTTTGGGATCAATAAGCTACTAACAACCAAACGAGCAAGATGGGCCGAATGGCCTCCTCTCGTTTGTAAACTTTCTTATGTTCTTATGTTCTTATGAGAGAGGTGTTGAGAAGGGAGGAGATGAAGGGGAGTAGAGCAGGAGCAGCAGCTAGAAAGAGGTGAGTGGGGAGGGGGTCCAGGGCGCACTTGATGGGTTTTTGGCCCTGGAGAAGGGAGGTCAGAATCTAGGAGGGGACAGGAGGAGAAGGAGGGTGAGTTAGTAGGGGAGACAGAGGGTGTTGGGGTTGGAGCAGGAGGGGGTGGGGGGAGGGAGAGGTGTTAAAGAGTTTGCGGATATCAGATTTTAGAGGAGAAGAAAGAGGCAAAGTCATCAGAGGAGATAGATGAGGGAGGAGGATGGGGGAGGGAGGAGGAAGGGGGAAGGGAGGAGAAGGTAGAGAATAGTTTCCGGGGGTTGTTAGTGGAGGATTGGATAAGAGATCAGAGGGGACACAAAAGAGTAGAAGGACAGAGGAGAAGACCAGTCCCACCTCCCTGTCCAGTGAGATGCGAAGTATGGGACAGGATGTATAGATAGGACAGTGCAGCAGGAGTTAGTGTTATCAGGAGAGAGCCAGGTTTCAGTGACAGCAAGGAAATTGAGAGAGAGGTGGAGGCAAAGACAGAGATGAAATCTGCTTTGTTAGAAGAAGAGTGACAGTTCCAGAAGGCACCAGAGAGAGTGCGGGAGGGGAGACTGGGAGGGGGGAGAGGCAGAGGGATGAGGTTAGGGGGGTTAAGGGAGCAGCGGCGGAGACAGGACAGAGGATGGGAGTGAAAGGACAGAATAACAAGGATGTGAGAGACAGTCTAGCAGGATAGGCGAGAAAGAGAGGTACATTCGTAGTGGGAGGGTATTAGGAGTCTTATTTCCATCCTTGTGTGTCTGTCTGTCTCTCTGTCAGAATGTATCTATTGTGGGCTGGGGTGGGGTTTTGGGTTACATATGTTCCTTACAATATTAAACTCGGCACAGTTGGAAAATGCAGTAGAGCAGCTGACAACGTGACAATTGTCCATAGCTAAAAGCTAAGTATTTTACTTTGTTTATCTGTATCCGGGTTAATTCATAAATTCTAGTTTTATTGAATTTACCTGTATAATTTTACATGTATGTTAATAATAAAACCTGATTACTGTTACTTGAAATTGTTAGTTGTGTCTGTTCATTTTTACTCTCAGGGTCTCAATAGATATTAAGAAAATATTAGGCATTGTTTTCTTACATTGCATATCATGTTAATTTCAGTAATAACATCCTGTGATTGTAAATAACAAGAATAACAGATATGATATCTGATTTCACACCTCTACAAGTTGCTCTTTAATATTAATTGTTTGAAAAAAAAAAAAAAAAAAGGCCATCAATTTTCAACTATCCTTTGCACAATTTCATTGTCTGGAAATCAGTTTATCCTTTATCAGGACCAACATGCAAACGGAAGCGGGTCACCTGTAGAGACCATCTCAGGAACGATTAGCCTCCCAGCAGCAAATTTAACAACAATTTCCTTTTCTGATTTATTTTTTATTTTTTTTATTATAAAACATATAATCACCCTTTGCCATCTGTTTAAATAACAAAATAAATAACAAATAAAATAACCCAGCTTGGAACTTATCCACAGTCTCATTCTCATCTTCAAATTATGTAATGTAAACTTTCAAAAAAGACTTTTACTACACAAAGGGACAGATGTACTAAGATAGGCCAGTTGCAGCTCAAACATACTGCAATTTCCATTTTCGTTGCAACAATTAGCAAAGTATACATTTTGAAAAGAGCCGCAACATACTAATTTAAATATCTGTTGCATCATCTTAGCGAGATCTCTAGCATTGCGAGAATCATGTGACATTGTTTCAAATAAATAGTTGGAGTTGAGTTGTGGTTTGCTGCAGAAGAGGTTGCCCGAAGGATAACATATATACATGCTAAATAATGTTGTTTTTGTTAACACTAGAACCGCCATGTGGGTCAATTTGACCCATTTTGGATTTAAAATGTTAATTACTCTTCCATCATAAATCTTATGTGTATGCCCGTGTAACAGGGCGAGAAGCCCTGTACAGTATTGTTTGTTTATTTTTAGAACAGGGTCCCCCCCTCCGCACCTGTGTTATTTTGTGTTTGTTTATTGTATTTATGACAGTGAAAGCTGTGTTATTGTGTATTTGTGTTTATTTAAGAAAATGCATTGCCGGCGTAGCCGCGTTGTTTTTGTTATTGTTTTGTTTGGGTGTGTTCTGGCAGAGGCAAGGTCAGGAGATGGTCACCTGCATAAAAGCATGCAGCTCTCTGCCCTCAGGGTGGGTGTTCAGAGGAGGAAATGGGAGAGCGAGAGGAGAGAGAAATTTAAAAACAAAACCGAAACTAATGGGATCAGTGAAGGCAATTGCCCAGCCTGACCTGGGTTTGGTGTTTAATTTGTGTTTATGATTTGATGATGATGACGATGCGAGCAAGTGTTTTTTTGTTCAACCTTTTATTTATTTTTTGTATTTAAATAAACGGCGCACTGCACGTCTTTTGCCTGCAGTACCTTGCCTTTGTTTCTTTCCAGCACTCTGGCCTGAAGTCACCACAAAGCCGTCCTGTCATAGCCCGTTTTTTACTTTTCCTAAATATATGAATTAAATATCCAGGCGTCGTTTCATCAACAGAATCGCAAAAATGATATAAACAGTTCTAAACAGCTCTACCTAGAACCGCCACATGGGTCAATGTGACCCATGCATTACAATACTTTTTTTTTTTTAATATAACGTATGATATTCTATTATTTAGTAAATGCAGCAAACAAAACATGCCTCCTCCTCCTAGCACACATGTTTTTTTTTTTTATTTCAAGCCTTTCTTTGTTTGTAGACTGACTGAGACATAGATTACTATGATTGTGGATTTGTCAAGATGCCAACTCAGTGAAAGCCTAGTTGCTTATTTTTCAATGCAACTGGGAGACAACAATCCTTCATTTTGTTCCACAAATGCAACTGGGAATATATCAGGAGGAAATATTTATTCTTGAAAGTAGTCATTTTGATTGGAATACGGCAAGCTGCACTCAGATGCATAAAGCAAACTGAAATGACAGGTAGGATAACAACTTATGTACCTAATATGAAACATATGTTATATATTCTTTTTTTATATTACTATTAGAAAAAAAAAAACATTTCAGTTTTACAGGTTTGTATGTACCAGTTTACATGTGTTTACACAATAGTGTTCAATGGAATTGCGTCTGTGTTTACAACACAGCTCCTGGATGCAGGCAGTCAGCTGACAGAAGCGTCCGCTCCTCCATAGAGTACAATGCAGCCGTTATACTGGTAGTGTTATTTTTACGTAGTATTAGAAACAATGATTTTGGTTTTATAATTTACACCTGTACACGGGTATATGTACATACCCGTTTCTTTTGAAATTTGTATTTTATATTTTTTCACTGTAGTCATGCTGTATATGCGCTAATTTTAAAATTATGTTTCCATTTAAAAATGGTGTTTCTGCGATGTAAATGTTATATGATGTTCATGAATAAACCTTTTAAGTTGTATCCGATAGTATGTCTTTCATTTTCATAACGAAGCAGTTTAAAAATGTATGGGTCAAAGTGACCCGCCTGGCGGTTCTAGGTAGTTCAAAAATCTGGTGGTTCTAGTGTTAACACATGTCACTAAAGTGTAGCACAGGTGAATTACATACAGAAAAACAAGAAAACTCAACTAAGGTGTATCCTTAAACCTAGTACTCTTCCAAAAAACATTTATATATTATCTTATACTTATCAGTTTAGCATTCCTGACATTAAACATTTGTAGCTAAAATTCTTGAAGTTTTGCAGTATGATATTGAAGACAATTTTTTGCATAAATGGCATGCGCTTCCAATGACTTTCTTGGTGTTAAAGACATCAAAGCATGCTGTGACCCATTTGCAAAGCATTGTGGAGTGTACCGCACTAAAGGTCACACCTTAACAAAGAAGCAGATCAAGGGCCACAAGAAGCTGAACTTTGTGTATGGTCAGAATTTACGTTACCCTTGTATGAAGTTGCTAGCCCATCGTCCTCCTGACCAAGACCAAACATCACCTTCAACACAAAGTGACCCCAAGGAGTCTAGTTCCAGAGAATCCAGCCCTCATGCTGTTCAAGACAAACAACCTGAAAGCAATGGAATTTTCGAAGCTGAAAAGGAACATGAGATTTCACAAATAAACAAGGGCTTGGAGGCAGTACAAAAATCTCCACTGATGAGAAGGAAATTGCCACAAAAAAGGTATATGCAGCTCAGAAGGTAAAAAAGGTTGGCGAAGCAATGAAGAGAAAGCTAAGAGGTTTGCCCACAAACAGAAGTGGAAGACCGTGAAACAATCAAGGAGCAGGCTTAGGCAGGAAAAATGTAATTCAAATATCAGTTAAACTCAGCATGTTCATATTTTGATAGCTGTCCCAATGTCTATATGGAGGAAGCAGAGTTTGGTGCAACCTACCACATGTCCAGGACAGCCAAGGCTTTACAGGAAGAGAAGGTAATGACTATCGGATCCAAATCCAAAAATTGGGGGGAGAACGCTAACAGAGGAGATTGCTCAAATGGTAAATTTGTTCTACAAGATGTTAGTCGACACAAGACCGAAGAGAAAAATTTTGTTTTTGTTTACAATAAAGAGTCGGGAAGAAGGGAGCACCAACAAAAACGGCTTGTTCTCTGCAATCTTTCACAGGCTTATTGTTTCTTCAAATTACAGCAACCTGACATTAATATTGGCTTCTCCAAACTTGCAGAGCTGAAACCAAAGAAGTGTGTATTGGCAAGCAGTAGTGGTGTACATGCTGTCTGTGTCTGCACAACACACTAGAATGTAAAACTGATGTTCATTTGTTCTAAGCTTCTACAACTGAGTGCCAGTAGAGAGGTGCCTTGAATAACTATCGGCATTACTTCTCTTATCTCGTGTGTTCCTCACCTAACATCGATTGCCACTTAGGAAAGTGTGAAAATTATCAATCACTTGAAGATCTACAATTATCTACAAATGCTCTTTCAAGGTAGCCTGGTGGATGCAGTGGAGTATCTGAAGTGGAACAACTGACAGATCCACCCTTCAGACAATCAATGAACCTGATGATCAGTTCATAAAGACTTTCACAAGCCATCTCCAACGTCTTCGTCGACATGATTTCATTGAAAAGATGCAGGCTGCATACAATCAAGAGCTGAGGGATGAACTCCTTCAAGAAAATGAATTCCTAGTTGTTGGTGATTTTGCAGAAACTTCACTTTTGTCATGCAAGATGAAGCACAATCACACCATTGGAACAACTCTTGGGCAACCATACATTCTTTTGTTTTCTATTGGCGAGACAAAGATGGGAATTATCAGCACATCTCATATGTTGCAATATCAGAATACATGACTCATGACAGTCATTGTTTACCTCTTTCAAAAGCACCTTTTGAGGTTCTTGGAGAACAAATTTGGGAGGCGCTTGAGATAAATCTATTACTTCTCTGACGGGTGTGTAGGGCAATATAAGAATTGTAAAAATGTCCTCAACATTTACCAGCACTTGGAAGATTCTGGTGTGGAAATAGAGTGGAACTTCTTTGCAACATCACATGGCAAAGGACCCTGTGATGGTGTAGGAGGAACCATTAAACGAATAACAACAAAAGCCAGTTTGCAGCGTCCATACCATGACCAGATCCAGATTTGTGTTGTATGCAGATACAGAGACCTGAAAATGAAATAGCTACATTTCCACCACTTCTAACAATACATTTTCTTTTCCAGGCTCACTGATTCATTGGATTTGAACAGTGGTAATTACAGCTCCTGCAGAATCATCACTTAAAATACCAAACATGTGTTGACAGAAGTACCACTGGTGGGGACAAAATTAAACGTGCAAAATTCAGTAATAATAATATCTTTATATAGCACCTTTCATAGTGGATAAGCATCACAAAGTGCTTTACAGAGGTAGGCTATGAAATGTGCATTATATGTAGTCACTTACAATAGGATGTTGATTTAACATCTCATCCTCAGGATGGAGTACAAGGAGGTTAAGTGACTAGCTCAGGGTCACTTCCTGGTGGTAAATCTCCCTCCTGACTTATAAGGGTGCTAAGTCAGTCAGGGGCATTGGTGGGATTTGAACCAGTGTCTTTCTGGTTACAAGCCCTGGACTTTAACCACTGGACCACACTGCCTCCTCATGACAGAAAGATAACGATTCTTGGTGGTAAATCTCCCTCTTGACCTGTGAGGGCGCTAAGTAATGGGAACAGAATACCCTGGACCATTCCTTGGGTTAAAAGGAAGTCGGTCATTTAGAAAAGGGGCGGAGCTTCGGTACATTAACTCATTGACCTGAAATGAAGGGAGCAATCATTTACCAAGGGATTATGAGCGACGTAATCTGTTCTTTCACTTTGGTTAAGAGAAAGAACCTGGAAGGACCTGTGTTTTGTGTATCCGTATCGTGACTGTTGATTTGTTTGTCTCTAATTGTGTATTTTTATTAGTAGACTGCTAACACATTCCGGAGCTGTCGCCAGAGGCCAGCGCAAACCCGTAACAGCACTGCACTTGTATTACAAATAACTGTATTTGCACCACGAGCACCAATTCATGCACTGATGGACTTGTGTATGTGTTTTGTGTGGGTATATAAAAAACAGGACTTCGGGACAAACCCAGGGATTACAATTTAAGTAATACACAACACTATAACACTTGGCATCCTTTACTGTTTACTGTTTGTTTTGCCATCAGGTCCTGGACACACAAACCCATTAAACAACTTTGCACCTGGATTATAACTGTCTGTCTGTTCATTGATCACCTTCACATGCACACTGTTAACCACTTTGCCACACTCCAGTATTGATTTATATTTAATTTACCTGTATATGTTTGTTTTAGCCAATTTGTGTAAATAGGGCACCTTAGTTAATTCATTAATATACTAACAGCTGTTGCAGCTGCACTAGTTCATTGCAGCTTCAATATAACAGGAGACGAGAGTATACTCGATTGCAAATTAATATTTTTGTTTAATTGTATTAGGTGTGTAATTGTTTTACTTAGAAGATTTTCCTGACACTGCAATCAACTCTGTGCTGTGCCTCAATCAATGGTAGGCGCAAAGTGAAGCTTGCAGGAAATGTAGATAAGGGTCTAGGCTACAATCTATCAAAAACTGACCAAAAAAAAACAAAAAAAGGCTAGGCGATTTGACCTGGGTGGGGTCAAAGGTCACAGATTCACACAACTTGTTTATACATTGGCTCTCAAAAGTATTCACCCCTTGGACTTTTCCACATTTTATTGTGTTGCAACATGGAATCAAAATGGATTTAATTAGGAGTTTCTGCCACTGATCAACACAAAAAAGGCCATAATGTCAAAGGGAAAAATAAAATCTACAAATTGTTCTAAATTAATTACAAATATAAAACAGAAAATAATTGATTGCATAAGTATTCATCCCTTTGCTATGACTCACCTAAATAAGCTCTGGTGCAACCAATTGTCTTTAGAAGTCACATAATTAGTTGAATGGGGTCCATCTGTGTGCAATTAAGGTGTTTCACATGATTTCAGGTTAAATACACCTGTCTCTGAGAGGTCCCATAGTTGGTTTGTACATTTCCTAACAAAAACTACATCATGAAGACAAAGGAACATTTAAAGCAAATCCGGAATAAGGTTCTTCAAAGCATCAATCAGAGGTAGGATATAAGAACATTTCCAAGGCATTGAATATCCCCCGGAGCACAGTAAAGTCCATTATTAAGAAATGGAGAGAATATGGCAGAAGTGTGAATATGTCTAGAACAGGCTGTCCTCAAAAACTGAGTACCCGGGCAAGAAGGGCACTAGTAAGGGAGGCCACCAAGAGGCCTATGACAACTCTAAAAGAGTTACAGTCTTCCACGGCTGAGCTGGGAGACACTGTGCATACGGCAACAATAGCCTGGGTGCTTAAAAAAACTGGCCTTCATGGGAGAGTGGCAAAAAAAAGCCACTTGAAAAAAACTCACATCAAATCTTGGCTAGAGTTTGCCAGAAGGCATGTGGGAGACTCTGAGACCAAGTAGAAGACGATTCTATGGTCTGATGAGACCAAAATAGAGCTTTTTGGCCTCAACGCTAAGCGCTATGTTTGGTGCAAGCCTAACACCGCACATCATCCTGAGAACACCATCCCTACTGTGAAGCATGGTGGTGGCAGCATCATGCTATGGGGATGCTTCTCTGTGTCAGGGCCTGGAATGCTTGTGAAGATAGAGGGCAAAATGGATGCAGCAAAGTACAGAAAAATCCTGGAGGAAAACCTGCTGAAGTCTGCAAGAGACTTGGGACTTGGGAGAAGATTCATCTTCCAGCAGGACAATGACCCCAAACATACAGCCAAAGCCACATTGGAGTGGCTTAAAAACAAAAAGGTCAATGTCCTGGAGTGGCCCAGTCAAAGCCCGGACCTCAATCCAATTGAGAATATGTGGAAAGAGTTAAAAATTGCTGTTCACCAAAGGTTCCCATCCAACTTGACGGAGCTTGAGCGATTCCGCAAAGAAGAATGGGTAGAAATTGCAGTGTCCAGATGTGCAAAGCTGGTAGAGACTTATCCAAATAGACTCATGGCTGTAATTGCTGCCAAAGGTGCCTCTACCAAATATTGACTCAAGGGGGTGAATACTTATGCAATCATTTATTTTCTGTTTTGTATTTGTAATTAATTTAGAACAATTTGTAGATTTTATTTTTTCAAAATATTATCAAAAATATTACCAAAATATCAAAATATTAAAATATATATTTACATTTCTTTATTAAATTATCATAACATTGCAAATCTTCTACATGCCTTCCAAGAGCTACTTATTTTAAGACAATGGTTTAGTTATCTTAAAGTTAAGAACATTTTTAAGAAAAAGGTAGAAAAACATTTTTTCTAAGTTTGTTCTAAGAATAAAGTTAAGAAAAGTCCTAAGGAGAATAGTAGTTCTTGTTAATTTTGTTCTTAAGTCCAAAGTTAAGAAAAAAGTTTTTTTTTTTTTTTTTTAAAGAACGTTTCAAGAATAGGGCCCCGTGTTCTGAATTATTGGAGAATACAAAGATATACATTCACACTTCAATGTCTAAACATCAGTCCAATTTTCCAGAATACTACAATACCTAACACAAATGATACTAATTGTAATGTGACAGAGTGGCCGAGGACAGTGTAAATTATCAGGCTGGAGGCTTAATTTACAGTTTTAAACTGGTGTTGATTTTATTTTTCTTACACTGCGGTGGCAAAACAACGCTAATAAAACAAACAAAACAAACCTAGCTCCCCGCTGGAGCACTAACAGTACTTTGTGTGGAACAAACACTAGATATCTTACTCAAGTTGTTGTTTATTTGTGTTACTTCTACTTCCTTACGCCTCTATATACTCATCACAAAGCTATCGGCTAAGCCATTTCTATCGAGGGGTCATTAACTTTAACAAACAGTTAACTAATTCACTACTATCCATAATTCGTTAAGGAAAGCAGCTGTGGATTTTTCGTGGCCGTGCATAGATGCGGGAACTCGTGACATCTAGTGGTCAACCCGTTACACTGCAGCACTGTAACAGAGTGAGGTAGCCTCTAACACAAATCGTAATCAAAACTCTAAATATCTTGCAAACAAAATTACTGAAAAAGAAAAACAACCTGAAAGATTTATACCATAGTCAACTCAGGACAAAGACACACGCAAACATTACCACAGCACAGAAAATATTAGCAGTCTTTGAATATCCTGTAACTGCCACCGGTGAGACAAAGTATCATCGCATATCCCGGGTGAAGCACGACCCAGTCCACTCCAATTTTATAAAGTGTGTCTTCAAGAAAGATGGCGAGGAATACAGACCTAATTCTGTTAGAGGCATAGTGGACAGTACCTCCAGATATATTACTCGTCATAGCTAAAAGTCTCGTATTGCCATGGAAATGCGAACCAATTTTGAGTGGTCTGCACAGTATCCTACCACTATGTGTACTACACAGCTTTCTATGTTACAGCCACCTAACGACACCTATTGGTGCAACATTATACCTGCACATTATCAAATTCTCTGTGGACATCAGCAAGACCAGTACTGTATTGGGCACTTCACATACAGCATCCCAAATACACAACAATTAAGCACATAGCACATATTAAGAAATACTGTTAAATTCATAAAGGAGTAAAGCTATTAAAAAATGAAATCTGAAAATCGATTCCGAAAATCGATACACATACAGCACAGTAATGACAAATGGTATATAACGTTGTTATGACTAAAAATTGCATGTAAACAGGAGACATTATTTAACAAGCTGGGTACAGTACCTTCCCACGTAAAGTGGTCACCGAACCGTTTTATGAATTTAAACCAGAAGGTCTCCTTGAAGGGTTCTTTCAGAATAATTTCTCCAATCCAGCACGAGGGTTCAGACGTCGATAGCATAGCTTGCGCTGGTTTCAATGGCACTGCATTATTTGGGTCCCACTGTCCCATTTCTGACCTCGATCCCAACACAAACACTTCAGTGTCCGTGCATTCCAGAGTCAGGATTACACCAAATCTGAACAGCATCATCGTGTTAGTGAAATACTGCCAACAGTCCCCAAAAAGCAGATATACTGTTATAGGCAGGCTAACTAGAAGTATTAATCTCACAATACTAGAAATTGCTTACTCGCTCAGTTTCATTTACCAGCCGCCTTATCAATGTATTAATTCTTAATAACAAATAAGCGTAAACAAATAAATGATGACGTTTTCCAGTTGCCCTGTGATCTGCAGTAAAACTGACCTCTGGAATTATTTAAAGTAGGCTTGCTCAGCTCCGGAGAATTAACAGCAACTAAAAATATACTGGGGTCAGATACGAATACAGCAACTGAGGAAGGACAATCTTTAAACTCGCTTTATATATTGGAATATAAGCGTTCATTAAAAAAAAAAAGTGTTTCAATACAACTGTGTCATGTGTGGCGTACAGGGCACCTAACAAACACATCCTGAGAATCATATAGCTGTAGCAGGAAATTTGATAAGAAAACGTCATGAAAATGAACACTGCCGTCTGCAGACTAAGGAGAGTGCCTGCAACTGACACAAAAACAATACTTGTTGAAGGGTAGTGTATACTTGCGAGGTCATGTTATTGACTGCATGTAGAGACCTCATGCCCTTTCTTGAATAAAGAACACTCCAAGGACATTGCTGTCAACATTATGAACTAGTCGGGAGTGCCAGTTTTTTTTTAATCAAACCCTGTTGCAGGCACCCTTCTGGGGACAGGCAGCATAGTAAATATCCCAATGAAATGGTTGGGTGTAAGCCAATTCCAGTGGTTGCAAAGTACAACTTTTAAATCAATTTGGTAATTTTGAGAAAAACTGGTGTAGTTGAGAAAAAATGGTCACAGTCAATTTGTTCATCAGAATGAATGCAGACCAACTTTTCCAAGCAATGCCATTGTTAGTGTCAGGTTACAGATTTTTCTTTTCTTCAACAAGAAGTAGAATTAGATCATACTGGGTATATTTGACTATAAATGCTCATGCTTCTCCCACACATGTACAAATACATGGTCATTTCTTCTTAACACATTTTTTTTTTTTTTAGATTAATTTTAGCATGTGATGTTTCTAAACAGCGACATAAGGAGACAGGGACTCCCAACAATTGGAATGGTCATGTAAATGTTCAATATTTCCTACAAAGTAAAGTTACAGTATAGGGTTTCTCTATTTTTTATCTATATGTATTATATTGAGCAAAACACATTTTATTCCAGCTCTGGTGTCATCACAGTGCCTACATTAGTTAGGATGAATGTATAACATTTCAAACTGGAATTGGAACAAACTAAGCTAGTAATTTTCCTTGCCTTATTTATTCCCGCTTACTTTATCATTAATTAAATGAAGTTCACTGGTACATGATTCAATTCATTATTTGCATTTATGGCTGAAGTGGCTGGCATGCTGTAAGAAGAAGCTACCTTATTAATCCCTTTTCAATAAGTTCCTGCCATTACAGTGCTGGATAAGATATATAGTCTTGAAGAGTTGCTGGAATTCAGCAGATGTGATTTGTGCTCCTCTAAAAAGACAAGCATATTTCAGTCTCTTCTACTCCACCATATTCAATGTGTAAGGATACGTTACGGTTTTATAGTCACCATTCTCCAGCAAATTATTGCACTTGAATAACAAAACTTAAAGCAACTGCAGACTCTTAACAGCATGTCTGAAAGATGACCTTGAGAGACTTCAGCATATTCATTATGCCTCATTAGTCTTCTATAGACGAGAGTGTCCTCACACTATCGTGAACTTTCTTTTCTTGAAAGGAGAATGAAAAGAAATATATTATTTCTTATAAGGACACTTGCTGTTTGTGGTGAAAAGAATACCACTCTGTTTGAAGTCAAAACAGTTCCCCTAGCAACTGGGGTTGGCAAGGTTAGTGTTTTGTTTATTAAGAATTGGTCTTGCCAGCAGGACTAAAACATGAAAAATACACTATCATATGTTTTGTTTTCTAAATTGTTGAGGCCATTGGTTGCTTCTTTTGATGTTCTTTTGATATTTATAAAAGATTTAATAGAACTCGTATCTCCAATGGGTCAGCTATGACCTAACTTCTGATGCTGTACCTTAAGCTACTATTTATATTTAGTTATTAATAGGACAATAGTCACAACAAATCAAACTTAAATATGGCATTCTAGTCTACTGTATATAAATCTATAGTATTAAAACAAATACAAAACACAGTATACACTCTATACAAGACTGGCGTGATCTGTATCTCTCAAAAGCTATATATATATATAATTGATTTTTATTGAAATATTCATAAGCTTGAGCAACTGCACGAGGACTACTATCATTGGCTCCATCAGAGATATATGCTACATGGATTTTACATAAAATATGGACATTATTATGCAGAGTTGGAAACTGAACAGAAATGCTACTGGAAGAAAAAGTACACATTTTATTATTAATCAAACTGATAAATTAATAAAGGGTGGTGCAAGAATTATATTGGACTACTGCAAACCACATAACAGAAATTAAAATCAGACATAACCGTGTAAAATAATGCATTTTTACAGATTTGACAAAACCATTCTGCATTTACGTATCACAGTGGTACAGAGTGCTTTCCAAGATCACGTACAGCAAAGAATCACACATTCTGCATGACTGAACCACACACCTAGCGACAGTCCCATGGATACCACCATGCAGGGGACAGAGAGGGTAAATGATAACTGTTACCCCAGTGATATAAAGTTGTATTTAAAGACAACAGTGACAACAGCATTCACCAGCATTTTTTTTTAAAGGGCGTTTTTTTATTATTAGTATACATCACAGTGGTAATGATTTAACACAACATGACAGATAAACATGTTATAAAAGTGTACATTCTGTGTACTGTTAAACTACATTCTATGATCGGCCAATGATTTGCCAAGTACATGAATTGTATTTTGACTGTGATAGGTGTCCGCATATAGATGTCAGTAGTGCAAGTTTCCCTTAGCAGCAAATAGCAGACAATCTTCAATGGATATCTTGCTTGAGTTGTGTTGGTGATAGTTTTTTGACCTACTGTTTATTCTTATCAAAAAAGAAATAAAAAATTGTTAAACACCACTGTTAATCTCCCCCCCCCCCAAAAAAAAAAACCCAACAGTACTGTATACCTTCACTATACTGTGTAGTTTGACTAAATATACCTATTTTAACTTAAATAATTTATTTTTCTGTTGCCAATAAATGACTTAACTTCAAGGAATAGCAATACAGTCATTCAATGCACTACTACAGTTAAATTCTATAATAAAAAAACAAAAATAAAATACACCACATATTTGCCAAATGTGAAAGAGATGTTAATCATTTTTGTAACAAAGGACCAATTAATCTAATCAATACATAATACGATAATATTGCAGAGCATTGTTTCATCCCCTTACACAGCACAACAGCAGCAGCTATAAATCAGCTCACCCATAAATGTAATGTCTAGTCAACCAAATCCCTGACCTTTAACAAGAGAAAGACTAATGTCATGTTAATCACAAAAAAACACTTGCTATTGCCTCATTGATAGCTCCTGTGCTAATTAATGGGTAGAAACTTTACTATCACTATCAATTAATTTAAATGAGGTTGTCATTTCACGGATCATTCTTTAACATTTATCGTACTTTAAGATTCAAACAATTAGAGGCTAGTGTAAAGGGCAAGCCCCACATAAAGGGTCTGGAGTAAAGACTGTACTATGGTACTTTTTCTATTGCACAGAACGCATTAAGACAGATAAGGATTGTAGATAAGTTGTCGTTTTATAATATCTTCTTACCCATTAACAGCACGGGGGCAATGTATATTGACCATCTTTTTCCAATTAGCAACACAAAAATAAAAAAAAACTTCTAGGTGAATAACTGTTACAGTTTCTGATACTATGTAGCATGAAATAGTGTTCACCCGCATAATACAATGATTAAGACCACAGTCCTTTCCAGAGGTCTCAATTATATTTTTCACTTTACAGCCCCAACAACAAACAAAAAAAAAAACCTGACAAACAGATGCTTTACACGTGTTTCAGAAATAATGTGAAGAGATATTGGCTCCATATAACCCACTTCTACTCCATTCCATCAAGAAACGTTCTGACTGCACAAGTGCACTTCCACGTGTTTTTATTCCTTTATTTTAAAGTGAGTTAACAAAGGTACTATTGTAACAAGCTAGTGAAATACAAATATTCTTTTTTTTATTTTTTTTTGGTAAACTTGTTATGAAAAGTAATATAAATTGTGAAAAATAATTAATGTGAAGAAAAAAACCTGAATGTAGATGGGGGTACTTTTTTTTTTTTTTTTTTTTTTTTTTTTTAAAACAAAATAAATAATTTTGCTCCCCCCAAGTGTCAAAGATTTTACAAGTTCATATTACATTAAAAAGTAAACTTAAATTACACTTCAAGTACAAAGTGCTAGAAGTGATATTAACACTACAGGCTTGTATTAAAAAATATTTTCTTTTACAATAAAATACTTTCTTTTACAATAAAATATTTATTTTCATATGCACAGTCTAGAACTCTTATATTATGATTTGTATACAATCACTTCTGCTTATATTACATTGCTATAAAATGGGAAGAAACCTTGCAAGCTTTCCTTTGTGACAAAAAAAGTATAACCTTCACAAGCAGCATTTTTTTTAGTAAGGCGAATTACTGCTTCACCACTTGCATTTTCATAAATCACTGAAATATAATCAAACTCGTCTTTAAACTTGAATGTGTCAAGGCTCAACTTGATATCGGAAGACCAGGTATGGCTAGTTAAAATGTGTACACACTCACAAGCATTTAATACATCGTCAAAAGTGTTTACTTATGATATATAATTGTTGACTGTTTGGTCAGGATGCAAAACAAACAAAAAAACATTTCCTTGAGTTGCCTGTTGTGATGTGCAAGAACACTTTCTTTTTAGTTACCCATAAACAGGGCACTGAAGAGCAAACCATGCAAGATAATAGTTCAATATACAGACATAATAATCCCACAGGGAAAGTGAAAAGAAAGATACAAATCAAATCAACTCTACCATATCCAGCAAGTTCAGTGTTATTACATATATTAAGGCTCCTCATGTGTGTACACACACACACATATATACATACACATGTGTGTGTGTGTGTGTATATATATATATAATATATATATATATATATATATATATATATATATATATATATATATATATATATATATATATATCAAAACATTATTTTATATACAGTAAAAGTGGATTTGCTGTTGAAGTTGTCTGTGGTACAATGGTAAAGTGTCATATTACAAAGAGAGTATGTGGAGGGCTTCAACTCTTTCAACACTAGGTTTGTGGAGTAATAGATCTGTGTTTTATAGTAATGGCTTTAGAACTGAGCGCAGCGATCGTCCTTCTTTAGTGAGTTCCCTTGTCACACACATGCAAGGCAAAGGGATTGCCTCCTCCCGCCTCTCCACAGTATTGAACTTGCACTTCTTCAGATGGTCAGCCATGCTGGTGATGTTTGCAAACTTCCAGACATTCACCGTGCCAAAAGCAGTACTGAATCTCCACACCTGGGAAACAAAAAAGATAAGTCAGTGAATCATCAATACAGAAACCATTCATTTTTACTGGACACCATCTGCAAAGGAACTTGACTGAGAAAAATCATAAAGCACAGCTTTGTACCACATGTGAACATGCTATTTCCAGGTGTGTGGAAATGGTTACTAGTATTTGTTTGAACAATGCAGCAGTGAAAAAGGTACATTTTTGCTGTAAGAGAATGTAACTGAGAAATCACAGAAAGCAGCTGTGTCTACTCAAAGTGTACAGTCTCCATAAAAGTGAGCCATTTTAGTTCAGATTTCAAGGTCATCATCACCAACACAATTATGTATTGCTTACATATATCTTATAAATATGAAATTACTTTGTAAAGCCCACTCTGAACCTCAACAATTCTCACTATTAAACTCACCCAATGTATTTAAAACCACATGCTTTGGTTTGCTGCAAATTTAGCTTTTGTGTGGTGGCCAATCACACAAGGACAATATACGAAGGTTGATTACCCACCTTGTCTTTTATTTTCCAATGAAAAGTTCCATTTGGGTACTGTCTCTTCTCCCACAAAAGGATGACCATTCCACGGACCTGAAGCAAACTGGCACATACGTCTCTCATCAACCGAGATACTTTTGACAGCTGACAAAGACTAAAGCCATCAAGAAATCCAGAAATATGCTGAAGAATTTCAAAAGGAAGATTACTCAGATGGTCACATTGAGAATCAATGGGACAAGTTTTGAAAAAAAAAGGTTCAGACAGGGGCGTGGGCACACTAGGCTGGACTCCAAATGACCGGAGGTGCCGATCGTGAATAATTTTTGAACCTTGCACTGAGGGACAGAGCCTTCTCTGGGAGTAAGTACAGCCATAATAAGCAAGTGGACACCTGTGCTCCATCCAGCCATTCAAGCCAGCATGAATGTCCCCATGCACATTCTTAAAGTGAGAAGAAAACTCATCTCTTCTGAACAACTGCCCGCAAACAAAAGTAAACATGGATCGTTGCTTGGTTTGGTATCTAGCCACACATTCCAGAACTAGGTCCAGCCCAAGTGTCTGGAAAGGGCTTGGGTTCGAAAGCTGTGGGTTTGCATGATCACAGGCTGAGGCTGAGGCTATTTCACCAACCATGGTGTTTGTAGCTAAGATAGCAGAAGGAAATGAAAAGGTCTGGGTCCCAAAATCAATGCGATATCCATCGACAAATCTACTGTCAGAAATTCCTCTGCCACCTGGTGAGTCTCCCAGACAAAACAACAAGGCAGCTGTGATAAGGTCAATTCCATGAAGGCCCATGGGATCCTCTATGACTTCCAGATCAGATGTGTCTACTGCTTTGTCTTCCATTTTTGCACGAAACAAAAACGTATCAGTAAACAACCCTCTCCGTCCATTAAATGTAAACATGCCCATACTTCTTAGTACTTGGAGGTTATATAATTTGCGCTGCAACCTTTTGTCACCAAAGTCAATAGGCAAGTGTTGAAGTGCACTATTTTGCAAGCTGTCAGGAACTGGCAATAGTGGTTGGGCACTGGAAGGCTGGGGTGCTAGAACAGGTAATGAATGAAAAGGCATTGCTGGCTTACTTTCAGACCCACTTATTTCCCAGGACCCATTTATTTCAGAGTGCTTTGATTCAGATGCATCTAAATCCATTTCATCGAGTTCCAGGTTATCTTGGCAAGCATCTACATTGTGAAAACCATTACAAAGGGATACATTTTCTTTCAAATCAACTGTGTTTATTTCACCTTCCTCCTCTATTTCTAAGAAGTCAATGAATCCATTTTGCTCAGCCCAGATCTCCCTCGCACTCACACCTCCTGTAACAGTATCACGATCCATTCCACCAACTGCACCCAGTTCACAGTCAAACTCCTCATCATGGTCTTGCATCTCAACATTCCGCATGTCTAAAACTTTTACTTTTTCTGAACGGACTTCTCCATTCCTTTCAGACCGATCCTCTAGAAGTCTTCCATTGATTAAGTCCATTTCACTTGTTGCACTGCTGAGGATATCCAGGGCTGCAGCCAAGCTTCTGGTTGTCTCTACCGTAGCTCGATAAAGTTCGTTATAGGACTCCTCATCCATTGCAATTAATCCATTTGAAGGTTTGTCTTCTGGTATACTTGATGTCACAAGTATATTTTCACTAGCAAGAGGCTGTTTATTAGCTGTTTTTGACATCATTGTTGCCACTTTAAGTGATTCTAGCAGCATTCGCTGGTCCTGTAGTGCTAAAGCCATATCAAGCTGTTCTACATCATCAACATCCTTGCTAAAGTTTTCATAAGATTTTCGATCAGCATAGCTCACTGGCCACCGGTTCCATTCCATTGTACAGCAGACCACACTGGCTGGGCAAACTTCAAGATGCTCAGCAATTTTCTTCCGAGTGATTATAAAAGGGCATCCAAAACCACTGTTCAAACAAGGCACTCTTTCAAGAGGGCACAAAAGACGATGCTCGTCTATTTTACATGAATGGAAAACAGCTCCGCAAACCAAGGGACAACCAATTAGGTCACAAGACACACCAGTCTCTGGTCTAGCCATACAGCGTCGGCTGACACAGTTCATGCAGTGTAAATGCCCCTCCTCCATTTTGGGGGTCACCAACCCTGGAAAATAAAATGAAGCACATTCAATTCCATGTTAGATACCAATTTTACTGTATTGAAATCATATTCTTTCAATGGTTGTTTAGCCTTAGTGCCATTTACACAAGTATTATTATTATTATTATTATCTATTAACCAGAACCAATTTCTACAAAAATGTCAAATCACAGTCAATTTACTGATGAACAACATTATTATTTTGTTTTATTTTTTATACAGATGTCAAAATGGGTTCTGTACTGCATAACACCGAGAAAGCACTTCACAGATATAATCTGTGGTCTGTACCACTGAGTGTGATATTCACAGCATACACGTGTGTACCAAATGAAGATAATATCTTAGTGTGCCATCTCTCTCATGCAGAAACCTCACAGAACCCCAACATGGCAGCCTTACTAAGTGATGGTGGTCCACTATGAAAAGATGCTATATAAAATAAATATTGATTGATTGATTTCCGGTATTGAACAACAAGTGTTAGATACATTACCACCACTGCTGTAAACAGAAAATTAGAGTTATTGGTATCATTAAAAAGTAGGTCTACATAACATACAATCACTGTAAATAAATAAGTCAGATATAAGGACAGACAGGTTACTCAGTATCTTACTAGATTCTGATACTGTCGATAGTATATGGCAAAGAGAATGTCCTGACCAAGTTTCAACACAACTGAATAAATGGTTCTCTAGATATATATATATATATCACAAATCATCCTGGTTACTCGAATATTTCAGTTTAAATATTCATGATCTTGCAATTCAGTAGTTTTAGGACAACCCCCATCCCCTACACAGAATATGACTTTAAAGATTTTATTTATGATAATGCAAATGCAAAGAAGGTGAGGTATGTGAAGGTTGACAGGAAAACTATTTAGCATCAAAACTGCTTGGTTTGAGAGACCACTACCTGGCCGTTTGGACGAAGCAGGAGACCCCTCATAGTGACTGTAATTAGGACAAGTTCCTGGCGGAGACAGGGAGGTGGAGGAATGTGAATGAATCAAATGCAAGACAGTTACATGGGTATGCATGTATTTTGATAGGTTACAGGTTAGACGACGTAATGCGTAGGGGCCGTTTCTCCTCTCCAACTTCGGTTTTATTAAACTTAAAATGAGTGAGCCCTGG